>NW_017307024.1:464324-477166 GCF_000935625.1 Nanorana parkeri | reverse complement strand
CCCAGAGACCCAAAGTTTCAGCATAATCAACCCCTTTCACAAGGTGGACCACTTTTCTGTAAAATTATTTATTCATGTAATGCACTTGGGTGTGCTGATTCTATTTATATTTTGAATTGTTATTGGGGGAAGAGGATAGTTCCCCTTATTTTGGGTTTCAGCATCCTATCTCTTCTTTTTTTTCTCTTTTATTGCTTATTAGTCGATTATTGAGGTGTGCAAGATTCCAGTTCCTAATCCATTTTGAGATTGCCTCGGTAGGTATGCAGGCCTGCTGAATTAAGTACAAGGATCTCAACACTGTTGAGCCCTGACTCAAATGTCTTGCCGATTTACCTCTGCAACATCTATCAAAAATGTAAACATCAGTTTTCAGTGGGCTTCCTTTTTAAATATCTCAGTATCTAGAAAGCTACATGAAAAACTATACCGTTTAAACTATATTTATGGTGTATCACTTAATACATGATATAACTAACTTGGTGTTCTCATTTCTGTGTTGATATCTTACAATGACATACACAAACCTGTATATAACACTTTATAACATTAAATATTTACATGATTATCTTACAGGAGCAAGAAAGAGACTGCATGTTAGAGAGGGCATGCTATGAGCTTTAACAGCTTCCCGGAGTTAGTCATCAGCTGATCCTAATGGAAAGTCACAACACTTGCATACAGGACATGGAACCTAGAATTAAATTCCACTGTGTTGTGGTAAGCTCTGGTCATAATGTCCAAGTATGCACAAGGTACTTGTGCAAACTTACCTCTTAGTGTACCCTCCTCCAGCGGTAACAGGTCCAGCTTACAGTTGCCGCTCTCTCTGATGCTAACTTCACAACCAGGTTTTACGGGTCCTGCAATAATCTTGTTTGATCACTGGGTGGACACTGGCCATGTAACTCCTGAGTATGTGATCGTCCTCAGCACATGGCTTAATTCTTGGAATGCCCATGATGAACCGGGATGTACTCTGCACAGCGTAAGCCAAGAGAAAAATGTCAGCACCCGGCCTCTTGGCATGCCGATGATGAGTTGGGATGTACTCTGTACACCGAACGCCAAAGGAAAAATTGCTAGGCACATGGATCAAAGATTTTTTTGTTGGTAAAGCCAAGAGTTGGCTTTATCTCATTTGCCAAAAAACTATAACTCCTATCAATTTTTCACAGTATTATTTTACTGAAAGAGTAGCTGATGCTTTAAACTAACTTCCAGTAGAGATAGTAAGCCCACAGTAAGTGAATTTAAGCACGCTTGGGACAAAATTAGGTATATGCTCATACAAAAAAGTTTAAAAAAACAAACAAAAAACTAAAAGAGCAGCCGATGGCCCACCTGGTCTTTTTCTACCGTCGCCCTTCTATGTTCAAAGCTGAGAGTTCACATAATTCTTTACCTCCACAACTTTTTCTGATCAAAATGTTTAAATACCGGGACAAGAAACAGATTCTTGTGGAGATATACATGGCTAGTTCTAAAGTGATGATCTTCGCAGAATATTTGCAAGGGGTAAAGAAAAAAAAAAAACGACTTCAAGGTGTTAAAAAACACTTCCAGTGATTTTAGTTTCAGTATTCCATGATATATCCGGTTAAACTATGAGTCATATCGGATGGTAAGAACCATTTTTTTTGACACTCCTTCCTCAGCCTGTGGCTAGTTAGACAGGCAAACTCAGCATCAGAATAAAACCTGTCACTTTGTCCATAAATAGTGATTTATTCAATTCAAGTGACTAAAGCGATTCAAGAATTATTCAAGTGACTTGCCTTATTTATTCACATATGCTTAATATTTATGTCAGCATAACCTAGGGTCATTGACTTTCCAAACATGTCTGTGAAGGTTTTCATTTACCAAGGTCATGGTGTAGTTAGTCACAGTCACAGTTTTGTAGTTTATCCAAATCGGTTCTTCAGTTTTTAAAGAGTGTAAGGAAAATACCCCAGCATTTATATCTGCAGAAGCAGCACAGACAACTTAATCCATCAGCATGGAAAGGCATGTTATTGTCCATGAAGTTATTGTTCATTGGGAGTTGTAAAATGTGGCGAGCCACCCTGTTCTAGTTACCTAATCCCATCCGTGGTGTTTGGCAGGCTTTATAGCTGTTTAATATACATGGCTGAAGGTGTGAACTGTTGTTAAAACGCCAGGGTAGAAATGTTAAAATGGCATTATATTTAGAAGAGAAATGGTGATGAAGGCCCCCCATTCAAGGATGCTTGTCCTGCTTGGCGTAGATAGCCTCTTTCAAACCAGCTGTCCTCTGTCCAAATGTGTACTGTACTGTAATTGAAAGAATGTCTCTTTTCCTTAAGGTGTAGGAAAACTACCTGTAGAACTTGCTGTTATACCCTGCTATTTGGGCCATTCATTTGTTGAGAGGTTATTTTGTCTCCCCAAGATTAAGCGAGTGAGCTGCCGGACCTTCAGCACAGCGATCCAGAGTCGAACTCCTTCTGCACTTCGATGTACGGCTGATTTTAGCTGATGTATAGCTGAAACCAGCCGTAGAGGGCTGAAGTTAATAGCCACTTCACTTCGGATGGGTTATCCACTCGCCTGCCTTCGGCAGCTTTGTGAATAACCCTCTAAATGTCTTTCCATATACCAAGTTACTTCTCTTGTGTTTAGATTTTGGGTCTTTTGGATGTACAAGCTTCTGTCTCGGTGTATTGCTGTCTATTATACAGACTGTATTCCTCTGTAGCCAAATCCATACTGATAAAGCCGGTAATTTCCTTTTTTTTTACTGCAAATTGTTTGATATAGAATTCATATTGGCAAACGTCTACATAACACCCACATATTCCATTGATGTTATAAAGGAAATAGCAAATGTCATAACTGAGAAATTTCCAATTCCATCTCTTGTCTCTGTGAGAGACTTTAACTACTTTAAGGACTCCTCTTTAGATACATTTGCATCCTGTACTAATGGGTGCTCTTCTCTCTCTACTACATTATACAAATACTGCTTAGGTCTGGGGTTCCGACCTGTGGCGTTTGCTACATCCTACCAATGGTGCAATTATCATAACAATCTCAAGCACAAAATACGCTGCTGTGTATAGACTTGGTGTTGGGAGAGTTGGGCAGGAGGAGGGGGATGTAAAGTAGCCAAACCATTTCCTGCTGCCACCGACGAAATGCCTAAATCCATGCCAGCAAAAGTGTGAAAGGCAATGTAAAGTCTTTAAAATTATTTTTTTTAGTTATGAATGCAAAAGAAATCAACTTGATGGAAATGTTTTCAATGTGTGTTCATGTTTTGAAATAAATAATTTCTGTGTAGTTTTAAATATGTAATTATGTGCTTCCTACTTCGCAGTCGTACATTACTGTTGTGCTTTATGGTTCCTTCTCACAATGTAAGTCCAAGGGGCTGAATTATTAAATGAGCAGATAATTTTGTTTTTGCAAAGTGAAAGATAACCTAGACTGGTGCGCATTTTAATCATCCAATTATGTGCAAGCAAAAATCCTGTTTTCTTAATTTCACATGATTGGGTATTCAAAGTGAACAAAGTTTTGACAATATTTACTAAGGTAAGTGAACCTACATTTTCTAAAGTCAACAGTATCTATGCCTTGAGTAAATCAACCTTAATGAGTTGGCTGACTCGTGAAAAAATGGCAAAGCAAAACTTTCACTTTAATGGCAGCCCAACCAGCTGCACATACCCCCCTTCACTCCCCTACAACTCTCTTCAGCCACTAAGAAGACCCTAAACTAAAGCATGATTTGGAGTTTATTCCCCACCACCACCACCATGACAGTGCTGGTTAAATGGTCATTCTGGCACCCAAGGCTATCACAAAGAAGGGTGGGGGTGAATCACATGTTCCTCCATACCTGGAGGTACCACATTTTTGTTGAGCTAAAGAAAATATGTGCTGCTGGTCTGGCCGCCTTTGAAGCAAGCCTGTGCTTTTCCCAAATCAGTGCTGTAAGTCATTGTCCTCTGTAAGAAACAGATGCAACTGGTGACTTGCACAGGGTATTGCTCTGACTTCTATTATTATTATTATTTTATAGGATTTATATAGCGCCAACAGTTTGCGCAGCGCTTTTCAATATAAGGAAGACATTACAATCACAATACAATTCAAGACAAGATGGGAAGGAGGGCCTTGCCCCTGGCTTACAATCTAAAAGGGAGGGGGAAGTGATACATGAGGAGGGAGCTGCGTGGGGATTAATTGTTTAAGAACGTGATGGTTGAGCGGTTAGGTTGAGGTGGGATAGGCTTCCCTGAAGAGGAGTCTTTAGGGACCGCCTAAAGGCAGTCAAGGTGGGCGACAGACGGACAGGTTGGGGTAAAGTATTCCAGAGGATGGGAGAGACTTCTAGTGGCTGAAAGGAGTGGTGGGGGAACATAGGAAGCAAAGTATATACATGTGTGCAGTTCTGCTTTAAGGTGAAACTGTTGCTTTGCCCTGTATGGGTAAAAGACAGATTCACAATAAAGTGGCAATAATAACGTAAAATATGTAAAATATGTGTGCTCTGAAAATACACCATACTACCCCTTTAAGGAAAACAGAACTAAGCATGCTTTCTTTATTTACCTCTTGATTGGTTTTAGAACATGCACCCATTAAAAAAACTAGGAAAAACAAATTGCTTAAAAAAAGAAGAGAGATTCAACTAAGAATTCTCCTTTTTTTTCTTATTGCAAAGGCTCTATAATAAAATAGGTATCATATTACTGTTACTTCTATTTTGTCCATCCTGTATGATGTGTAAAAAGTGCCATCCCAAAAATACACACTGGTTAAGTGTTCACATAAATCACCTAAAACAAGGGTTTATTTTCGGTAAAGAACAACACATATGTAAACCAGAATATGACTATGTAAATCCAACCAGGACACCTCAACTAGAAAAAAACCCACAAGACTATAAAGTTGTCTAACTTGCTCTAGTGCCTTAACCAGCAACCGCTCCCTGGACATGATAGAAATATACTTGCAGTCTGCTGAGAACTCATAGCTGCCACACCAAGGCAATTACCACATCCTGAACCTCCGCTGCAGTCTGCGAATTAAATTGTGCATAGACAGCCACTGTGATAACACTTCCACACAGAACTAAAGCAGTACACGGCCTGGTACATTGTGGAACAAATATCTCTAGTCTAGTTAAGCAAACCTATTATTAAAGATCCTATCATCAAGTAAAGAAACTCCACAAGAGCTACTTGACTGGCTGGTGTTTACTCACCTGCACAGCCTCTGCTCCCATGGAGAATATGAACCGGCACCCAATACCTGCAGCCCAGGCGTCAAGTGGTTTGATTTTTGACATCCTAAAATTCTTTCCTTGGAGAGATACAGGAGGTACAGAGAGATATTCAAGAGTCCACCTAAGGGGTGGGCAACATATCAAACAAATGCTAACAGGCCCAAGTGAACAACACGTTAACAGAACAGAGATAACATGACGACCTAAAGAACCTTACAACCGAAGTAAAACTTGATGAATGTGTTAACAGTGTGACAAGAGGACTAGGTGGCAGCTTTGAAAATCGGAGACACAGATAGTTGATGCTAAAAAGTCCATGAAGCACTAGATCAGTAGTAGGCAAACTCCAGGCCACCAGATGTGGTGAAGCTACAAATCCTATCATGCATCGTTCTCCGGGATTCATGCCTGTGGCTGTCAGAGTTTTGCCATGTCTAATGGGCTTTATAGTGTTCCATATCCAGACAGTTAAAGGAAACATTAGCATTTCATGGAGCAGAACAAACAGAAAGAAAAACAATGTCCTAGTTAAGGTCACAGGAAGAAATCACCTTGGCAGAAAAGAGGCCTCAAAACAATGTCTCTATATAGCACAAGAAATGGTTCTTTACAGGTTAAGGCCGCAAACCCAGAGAGTAGGGCTGCCACCTCAGAGGTAAGTGGTATTTGAAAAAGAATCGCTAGGACCAAAATATGACCCTTAATGGTACTCAAAGCCAAGTGTTGAGCAAGACCAGACTGGAGAAAAGCTAGGATTCATGCCATGGAGTATTTCTTGGGATGGAAATGTTTTACCTTGCACCATGAAAAATATGCTTTCAGAAGATCTAGATAATCTAGGAGGGCCCACCGGAGAGTCTGCCAGGAGTCTGGTGAGACTGAGTACCTGGGCCAGTTTGGAACAACGAGAATCACCAGAATGACCACCATCTCGATCCTGCAGAGCAGGTGATTAAGGAGTTGCCAAGGAGGAAGGTCATAGATCAGGTTGAACTAATCCCATGGAGTCACCAAAGCATCTACTGCGAAGGCTAGAGGAATCCTGGATCTGGAGACAAACGTCCTCAGTTTGTGGTTGAACATGGAGGCCAGATGGTCCACATCTGGCGTCACCCACCTGTAACAGAAATCTTGAAACACCCCAGGGTAAAGAGACCATCCAGGCGTTAATGACTAAGTAAATCTGCTAGCCAGTTCTCAATGCTTAGGATTTGTGCAGTGGGCAGGGGTAAAACATGAAGTTCCACCCAAACCAGAATCTGGTCGGATTCACTTTGAGCTGCGAGACTAGACTTCTGGTTTATGTAAGCCACTGATGTGGCAATGCCCGACTAAATCTTGATTGGATGAGCTTACAGTCGAGCCTTCGGTGACCAAGACTGTCCAGGACTCCTCCCCAGCCGAACAGGTATATGGTATCTGTCGAGTGAACCTTCCAGATCAGTGGGAGGAAAGATCTCACCAGGACTGGACTCATGAGCCACCAGGTCACCACAAGCCTAGTTTTGGGGGTCAGATGCATGCAACAGTCCAGAAACAGGTCTTTCTTGTTCCATGCCAGCAGAATGTGGCTGTCTGGAGTGAAAATGGGCATATGCAAGTGCTTCAAAAGAAGAAGCCACCATTAAGTCCAGGACCCTCAAGTAGCATCCGGAGAGTTTGGAGCTTTTCCTGCAGAAGGAAGACCCTAAATGGAAAAGTATCCAGGAGAAGGTCTAGGTACTCAATGGATGAGTTGGTTCCAGCGCTGATTTCTTGAGGTTCAGGATTCCCGCGAATATCTGCAGAGTCTGAACGGTTGATGGACACTGACTGGCAGAGTTCATTCATTAGGAGATCGTCCAGGTATCCAGTAAGCCCCGAGAGCATAGCAGAGGATGTACAGGGGCTGTTACCTAGGTGAAAAACCAGAGGGGCAATGGATAGACTAAAAATTGGTAATGTTAAGTGTCTACCACAAACAGCAGGAAGTGTTGATGCACTGGAAGGATGCAGAAATCAAATTAGTCATCTTTGATGTCCACAGAGGCCAGAAAGTACCCAGTATGGAAGCAAGCAATGACTGACCTGGTTAATTTCATGCAGAATTTTTGTACCCAAGAAAGGTGTTGAAACCTTTAGATTTCAAATGGGTGGCTGCCCTCTTTTGCTTTGGGAACAGTGAACAAGTTTAAGTAAAAACCCTTGAACCTTTTCTGTTCCAGAACGATGGCTGGAGCTGCGCCACAGAAGTGTGGAGGTGTGCTACTCTTTGCGGGGACTTTGGCAGGTTTGACAACATGAAGCAGGGCAGAGTGAAATTCTAGCTTGTAGCCCTGGATACCACATTCTAGGACCCAAACGTCTGAAATGTCTTGGGAATAGGTGCCTGCAAAGGTAGATAAAATAAACTTTTTTGCCCCAGTAATCCTGCCAGTAACACAATTTCTACCCTATTGTTAGAATTCTCATTTTCTCTACTGTATCTAGTGGGGAGTAGGGCTATCACTTTAGGACAAGACATGTGTTTGTACTACAGAACACCTACTTATCTCGATTACAAAGGTAGTTAGTATTCCAGAAGCACAGGAAGTTACAAGCTTAATATATTTTTTGGACAAGATCTACAGGAATTTTTTTGCATCATCGAACAGATTTAATAAAATGTTTTCAATGTATATTTAACAGGCCAAAAGGGAGCAAAAAGAGAAGATCAATGTTAGTGTTTACATATAGTTTAAGGTCTAAGAGGATTTATCTTCTTTGTACCAAACACTAATCATTTAGTGGTTATGGCCAAAATATGAAAAAGTTATTTTTTTATTTACTGATCTTCAGCAATATTACATATTACACAAAACATTTTATTACAGTGAAATAGAAACACCTTTTCAAAATCATTTGCTAGATAAACTAAGGCTAGATAGAGAAAAAAGTCTTGCACAAAGGCATTACCAGCGTGACCACTTGGGCCTATAATGGTGATTACATGACCAGGAACTACACCAATTAGCTCTTGCTTATTACTATAGGAATGCAGCTGCCTTGGGACACCATGACCACAAGTCTCAGAAGTACACTTGAGTAGTTTACGATCTAAAAGTACAGGTGATAAACATAAGTAGTGAGGGAGGTTTACTAGTGATAACTCTACAGATATAGTTTAAAATGATAAAGTAGGTAGGTAGAATCAAGAGGTAGGAAGGAGATGTTAATCAAGACACAATGGCTTATGGAATCTTCTAAAGCACACATAGTGCATATAGTATGGGTATGCCTTCAGAAAGTGCCCATTACCTGAAATTTGTCAGACAGAAATCATGTCTGTTTGGTTTTGTGGTGAAACAAAATGCTTTTTTTAAGGGTTCCTTTTCATTAGTGAGAAGCTACAAGAGGCACGGGAGCCAGAAGAACCATTCAATGTAGGACACACAAGATGTATGGTCTGCTGTGGTGGAGAGTGGGTGGTAATGTATGAAGAAAGAGCACCATACCCACAGCAGACGAGGGTGAGGAGTTATGAGTGGCTTGTGGCAGGAAGAGCTGATTCTGCAAGAACAGGACAAGCTAATATTCTATGCTAATAAGGTTTGGGGAAAGTACAAACTCTGGCAGAACGGTCAGGCTGTGTACTAAAAGCAATATGCATTATATATTTAGAATATTTGCACTACAACAATTATCCAGGCATACTAGCTTTTTAAAAGAGTAGTTAAAGAGCAATGATAATGCTTTAAGTTCAGTAACGTATTAAATTAAAATGGTAGGCACTTCAGAAAAAATATACATAGCACAGAAATTACCTTGTTTGTCGCTTGAGTTCATTTTCTAATTGCACGGTAATGGCCCTGATTCAAATTAATTTAGGGCTGCTAAAGTGGCCTTTCAACCAATTATAGTTTGTGTAACTTTGGCATGACAGAAATATGGGGGCTGCCATTGCGGTTCTCCTTCAAAAAGTGTTCATTATCTGCCCTTTATGCCTATATCAGTTGATTTAAATAAATTTAAAGCAACAGGCATGGAACAAGTATGCATATTAGGAAAGTCAGCATTACATCCTAAGCACTGCTTAACTGTTTTGGGTGAGTGACATAAAATACTGAAACAAGAGGGTCAACATGACAGCCAGGCAACGAGCAGTCCCAGAATGAAAAAATAAATAAATCAGGGACATAGTACTGAGATGGCTGATAAACATATTTTAAGTTGTCCAACAATACAGGTCTGTCCATATATTTGCAGCTTCATCCAAATGGTTCTCTGAAACACTTGTTTAGGAATGAAGAAGACAGCAAGAACGTGTAGTATGCACAGTAAATAAGAAGTTATATGAACGTTACCACTGTTATCTTCTCCATTAAGATCCTCCTGGTCTAATCCTTGTAACTGTGCTTCTTCTTCTTTCTTACTTTTTGGGTGCACAGCAACATGCAAGTCTGTCTCTGTGACTCTCTTTGAAGAGCAAACACTCAGATCTGAAAAAAAGGGGAAGAAAAAAAAAAATGTAAGTACAAGTATGAAAAGACTAAATAAAATCCTGAAAGATTCACCTTGGAAAAGAAAACCATTGTTGTGTGCACCCAGGTCAGCATAAGCATCAGCACAACCGAGAGCCTTTATATATATCCTATAGTTTTATAAAAGAATACAGATAGTAAAATTGCATTTCAGTTTCCCCTTGAATTTCAAGCTGAAAATTGAGATATAATGGTCAAAATAATGATTGAAAATAAGCATTACATCAGTTGTTTACATATAAATCATTTAGTGGCAGCTAAAGTCAAGTTTCTTACTTAGAAAGGCAATTTTTTAAATAACAAATGTACCCCTTCACTTCTCTAAGATGATATCTAGGTAATCTGGGCTTAGCAATAAATAGTGAGTGGCAGTAGCAGCAAATCTGTCATTAGGTATCCCCCGGGCATGCACAGTACCGGAACCTAAATCCCCAGCAGTCACAGAATGAACAAGCTGCAGTTTTGGGTGTGCAAGATGACAGAGAATGCACTCCCCCCCCCCACATGTCAGGAATTTGGTGATAAGAGCCTGAGCATGTGCAGGAGCAACCGATTGAAAAGATCCTGTGCATGTGCAGGCTCTCATTGCCATATTGCTGAGTTCATACAGCACTATGGGTTAGCTACAGAGACAGGGAAGTGAAGCTGTCTGACTTGAGGCTTGCTTTAGGTCTCGTTCACACCTAGGCGTATTGCATATGCGCGTCTGTCGCATTCGCGGTAAAAAAGTTGCGCGACCGTCGCGCGTTTCCGAAGGCTACTTGGCTGTATCCCAATGGAAACGCGCAACAAAACAGCCCAAAGTAGTACCTGTACCCTTTCAGGCGTGGGCCGTTTTGTAGCGCGTTAGGGACGGGCGGAAATACGACAAGGTGGGAACGAGACCATTGAATACAATAAGATTTATTTTTTTGAGCGTTTTGTAGAGCGTTCGTCGAGCGTAGAACGCGCTACAAAACGTTCAGGTGTGAAGGCTTAGGGATGCAGCAAATCCCTGGCTGCACAAACCAACTGAGCTTACTTCATTAGGATGGGGACACTTGTGGAAAGATTTCTTCTAACTTCCATGGTATAAGGATTGAAGGAAAATCTCCCGACAGAGAGACAACAAAAAACAACTGCTGTGTTTACTAACCTATCTAAAGCAAAGAAAAGAAAACATTTCTGCTTTAGATATACTGTAGAACTAAAATTCCTACAACTATGACTTCTCAATATTTATATTAAACAAATAAAATTGTTAAAGTAACATTTTTAGGGCTCGTTCACACCGATCCAGCTAGTGTCCACTATGTGCTGGCAATAGGGAGCAGTGCTTTCCTTTATTACAATGTAAAGGCACTGAAATGAGGTGAGGCATAAAAAAATTCAAAATGTGTGCATTTATTCATATCACACCACAACCCACCCTAAAGCAGCATTGTGGTGTGAACAGAGCACATAGTAAATAGGATTTTTATACTCACTATAATATCCTTTTCTCTGCATTCACTGAAGGACAAAGCCAAAAAAATGAATGCACTGATTCCATCCCAAACTTGCACCCCTTGACGAAAACATTCAAGGCCTTCAAATCCATGATTGGACGAACCCCCTCCTTCTTGGGAAATGTGGACGGGTTGGAATAAAATCCCCTGAACCTTTTGGAGGATGGAACTGGAACTATCACTTCCTGAACAAGCAGCCCCATGACTACCGAATAGAGATCCACCAGGCACAGCAGGGAGAGACTAAGATTGCAAGCAAAGAAATGCTCTGCAGGGCGAGACAAGAATTCTATTTTGTATCCTGAAGAGACTACCATGTGGACCCAGCTGTCTGAAATTACAGCCAACCACTGGTCCATTAACAAAAGAAGCCATTCCTCCACTCTGGGATCCCCGATGTGGGCAAACCTTTATGCCAAGGATGGCTTGTCCACCAGCCTGGAAGGCTTGGGCCTGTCAGGGGCGACGTGCGGTCTATGCAGCAGCTGGTTTAGCCAAATCCTGTCCGATGCTCCCTGGCCACGAAAAAATGCACTTGTGAGCCAAGAAAGAGTGTCCTCACTTCCGTTGAGTCACCTTCTTAACCTGCGGAAGAAAAGTACTCTTACCTCTGGTAAGATTCTTAATGATCTCGTCTAATGAAATAAATAAACAAACGGTCTCCCACAATGGACATTTAAGTCAAAGCGTTCTTTGAAGTCTGATCCGCTGACCGACACTTAAGCCTTAAGAGATGTCAAAGGACTACTGCAGAGGTAGACAGTCCTCAAACTAGCTGACCTATATTCAAAGCCACGTCACAAACATACTTGAGGCCCTGAACCAGTTGTTTCGCCAACTCCACATATGCAGGGGAAACCTGCTCTGCCACCAGGCTTTGATGCAAAAGCTTAGCCCACTCCATCAATGTCTGCGAGACCAGGTCAGATGCCCGCACCAATCTAATCAGGGCACCAGTGACTGTGTACATCAAAAAAGTAACACTCTCCGCCTTCCTAGTCCCGGAAAGATGGAGACTCCTAAACTATAATGACAGTAACCTTATTAAACCTAGAGATAGGGGATACACCACCGATGGAGCAGCCCACTTCTTAACAATTTATTCCCCAAAACCTCATGCAGAGAACCAGCAGGCTTGAAGGGGAGGAGGGGCTTTGCAGGCCACACAAAGTGAATCATTGGGCAAAACCATTTCAAACGACCCACATTTTGCACATGCTGGAAGGGAAATTGTCCCCAGAATGTTCAGCCGCCTGGTGAACCAATTTTCTGGAGTCTACCATGACACTGACCCCTACACCACTGAGCAGGCTAGTAGACCACCAACAGTGTTACCACCCCCAGACCGCTGTTGTGATCTCGCAGGAGCTCACAGAAGATCCACAGATACCATGCAGGGGAAAACTGAGTGAAGAAAAGAGTGCTGATCACATACACAAAAACTCCCCGAAGTCCGGGGAGGCAGGAAAGCAGGGTGACAGGGCAATGGAGCCCCTGGAAGCCCAGTCCAGCCTGTCATATACACCACCAGCAGAGGAGAAAGAACTCCAACAGAGCCGCCACAGCCGGTCTAACCTAGGCAGGGAACTGCATGGT
>NW_017307024.1:459598-463975 GCF_000935625.1 Nanorana parkeri | reverse complement strand
GGGGGGGGGGGGGGTTAGCCACCAGCAGGGGACTGCCGCTGGGTTGGCTTTGTGTTTTTTTGTATGTCAAATGTCGTACTCCTGCAGGGGGCGATATAAACTAATGGTCAATATCTACTGATGGCTGTGTCCTTAAATGAACCGAAGATAAGCAATTGTTTTCTATTTGCCCTTGCAGTGACTGGCGTGGATCAGGTACAGAATTATGCCAGTCACTGCACATGGTGTGAATGAGCCTTTTATTTATTTATTACAGGTATTCATATAGCGCCGAGAATTTACGCAGTGCTTTACATTCACATCAGTCCCTGCCCTCAAGTAGCTTACAATCTAAGGTCCCTATCTCACATGCATACATACATGCATACATACAAGGGCCATATTAGACAGGAGCCAATTAACTTACCAGCAAGCCCGTGACAAAGTCTTTAAGAGACATAACATGCAACGGGTGGAGTCCGGTAGCGGCCATCACTGGATTAGATGTTGTGCGGGGATTGTGGGAGAGAGAGATCCAAGTAATTTTCACCGTTGTTGCTGGATATTTATTTGCGATATCTGCTTGATTTACATGTCAACTGCGAGTAGCATTTTAAATAAAGGATATTAGCGTTTTAATGGGGAGCGATATGATATGTAATTAATTTTTTACATGAGTACACTGGGAGCCTGATCAGAATGGTATCTTACATTCAGCGGTGTAATTCCTGCCAGCCTTTGGGCAAAGAGGGACTTGCTGTGGTGGGACCTTGGCTTGGGAGTCCACTTAAAAAAAGGTGAGTGTTCTGGAGAGGAAGATCAGAGGGAAAGTTGGACACGTGTGTGTCAAAGAAAATACACAAAGCAGGAATGGTGGAAACCCCCGTTTGCTGATTGACATTGACATTTTATAACACTTTATTGTGTACACAAACTCACAAGACTCATTTTTTTATTGTATTGCACTCACTTAAGTTGGGTACAATAAGTTGCACATTTACTTATTATTAAGATATAATTTTGTTATTATTGTTTGAACACTTTGATGTATAATGTAGGGATGCACAGATACTTTTCGAGTGCAGATACTTGGCATTTTTATGAGAACTGCCAGGGTTGCAGAGGTTGCAGCTGGGACCTGGCTCTGGCACTCCACCACTGTCCTGAAATCATTAGTCTGCATTGTTTTAGAAAAACTGTCACATGACAATAAACAAAAATGTATAAGTACTTGTAAGTACTCGGAAAGTACCAGTACTCGTACTCGCAAAACTGGTATCTGTGCATCCCTTTATTTATATTTATAAAAACAAAATCGTACATTAAATCATAGATGTACAAATCCCAGGAGCTCCGTGTGCTCCTTACAAATTACATCTGCCTCCTAATTTTTGAATTTTTCTCTAGTGTAGTCTTGGAGCTCAAAAGTATCTGTACATGTACTCGTACTTGTACCGAGTACTGTACTTGGTATCTGTGCAACCCTAGTATAATGTATTAGCAGCGCATGCACTTTTACAGGAATTTTCTTTGTTTGTATAACACGCAATTTTTTGTTACTAATTAACCTAGTAAGCGCAGCACTATTATTGATTTACTTTCGTTCATTTTGAGTGGAAGTGCATGCAGCATAGATATTAGATTTGCGTATTGTCGCAAGGGAAAACCACACGGTTTTTGTTATAACCTACCAGCATGTCTGTGTGAAAGGGGACCGAAGTACCCGGAGGAAAGCCATGCAAGCACAGGGAGAACATGCAAACTCCTTGCAGATACCGACCTGGCCGGGATTTGAACAAGGTACCCTCATGCAACCCAAAACTCAGCATATGGCAGGCTATTCCCCGCTATATGCTGACAGCGCAGAGCCGAGCTGCAGCTGGGAAGGATACCAACAATATTGTTAGGATCCGCCCTGCTGCTTGATTGACATCTGTCTTAGCCTCTCTAAAGGCAGAGCCAACTGTGCCTGCCACCAAACCCCCCTCCCCGTATGTCCTCCAGTCAGCGCTGGAGAAATGGAGAGGGTAGCAGGGGAATTGGCCGCTCTCTGCATGGAAAAGAAAGAACGGTCAATATGTGATTGCTCAGTTTCACAAATCGGCTCTAACTATGAGGATGAGTGTATTTCACTCACCCCATAGTTCTTCTTTAATGTTGCCTTAATGGTTTTTGGTATAGCTTATTATTACATAAAGAAACCTGCTTTTTGCACAATCAAAGCCACAACTTAATATGTGAGGTATCCTCCTCTATATTATGCTACCTCAGCTGCCCACAATAAACCATTTCTAACATTTATCAGGCCAGGCATGCCAAACTGGGATACAAATCAAAATCATGTCATTTGACTTTCAGACAGCGCTAGAATAGTTTTACCTGCAGGCTGAGGCTGGTCCTGGCTGTTGACTGAGTCCATACTTGTTTCCGCATCTGAAAACAAAGCAAATAAAAAAATTCAATGAAAGTTCAAAAAGAACACACATTTTTTTTTACCATAAAATAAACACATTTTAAAGTCAGTCAGACAAAGCCTCTGATAGTAATTAACAAAACAACACATAATCATAATACTATAAATTTAAATCAAAGGCACGCTCCAGCTTAAATTGAAACTGCAGTACACTGGCCATCCCACTGCCTGAAATCTGTTATTACAGACTGATGCACGGCAACTTGCCCATACGATTCACTTTAGGTTGTATACCCAAGTGTCAATCTTTGCATTAAATTCTGGTCAAAACTTTTCCCAACAGTGTTTAACGTAAGCTCCTTTGCAGACCAACACCTGGACTCCTCCACCTCCTCCTTTCTGTCTTTTCATGCACTATAAGAAATCACTACATGGTAGACAAACTACAGATGTGTAAAAAACTGAACTAATATGCCATATAAAAGCAATATTATTGCACTGATTTTATCTGCATTTCCTATAATGGGGGCTATCTCATTTAGGCACTGGCGCCTTCTCATGCTCAGTTCATGTTTCCATTTTAGTAACTAACAATTGTGGATGTCTTACCTAGACTTTGGCCATGGTGCTTTAAAGAGTAGCTAAATTACAAAGGGCTGCTGTAGGGGCTATTCACAATAGCCAGTACAGCAGCCGAATAGCTCAGCCGAGCCGAATGCATAAGAAAAAAAAGTGCGTGGGGTTCCCCCCAAAAGTCTCGAGCGAGCACCCCCCCTGCCATACCAGGCCACATGCCCTCGGCACTGGGAGGGTGCTTTTCCAGGCTCCCCCTTGAAAAGCACCTTGTCCCCGTGCCGATGGGTACAAGGGCCTCTTCCCTACTAGCCCTGGGGTGTTGGTTGTGGGGGTGCGGGCAGGGGGCTTAATAACATCCAGGTACCCCTTTAATAAAGGGGCACCCAGATGCGCCCACCTCCCTTGTGAATGAGTACCAGGCCACATGCCCTCGATATTGGGAGGGTGCTTTTTCAGGGGGTCTGTGGACAGGGGAGCTTATTTACATTACCGTAGGAAGCCGAAGCCAGCCTATGTACTATAAAATCAGCCGTACAGGGCTGAAGTGAAAGGCCGTACGGCGTTCGTCTCCCTTCACTTCGGCTCGGTTATTCACTCGGCTGCCTTTGCCAGCTTAGTGAATAACCCCTTAGGTGTTCCTTTTAAAGCAAATCTTCACGTTCCACATCACGTTTTCACGTTCCACATCACTCGGTACATAATCTATTAGTCCGATCACAATGAGAAAACTTTTTCTTGCATGGAAGCCCTATACATGTATAACGAAAGGAATTATCACAAATCAAAGGAAATATCAGCAATACTGTCACAAGCTTTCAAACAGGGACTATTCTCTAGAATTGGCCCACAAAGCTTTTCCTGTTATAATAGGTTTCCTGCTATAAAGTACCAAAGAACCACAATCCCTGCCAGACAAACACAGATATACAAGACATACATCTCTCAAACTTCCTCCCAATGTTACTTAAAATATAACTTAATTTACAAAATAAGAACTCACCAATGTTCTCTATGTGAGAGAGACATTTTTAAAATGAGCCTCTTATCCAGACTTACTTATTTAAATATCCATTCCCCCAGTCTTGTCAGTAAAATACTTCTTCTACTCATTAACTTCATATTTGAAGGTATAACCACTAGAGTGAGACACCTTTTAAAGCGTATCTAAACCCAAAACCAAAAATGAACCTCCAGCTTATCAATTCTTAGATGCGGTAGCTGCATTCGTTTTCTATTTTCCTTTATTTTCACCTGGTGATCAGGCCATTAAGTTTGCTATTTCTCCACTTCCTTTAGCAGGCCAAGCTGTCCAGCAAAAGTGGCAGATAGAGAACTGAGACAAACCAGTGGCGACCCTAATAACCAAAGGGCCCTGGTGCAAGATTTTATCTTGGCCCCCGCACCCAAGA
>NW_017307024.1:451491-457169 GCF_000935625.1 Nanorana parkeri | reverse complement strand
CGAGCGAGCACCCCCCCTGCCATACCAGGCCACATGCCCTCGGCACTGGGAGGGTGCTTTTCCAGGCTCCCCCTTGAAAAGCACCTTGTCCCCGTGCCGATGGGTACAAGGGCCTCTTCCCTACTAGCCCTGGGGTGTTGGTTGTGGGGGTGCGGGCAGGGGGCTTAATAACATCCAGGTACCCCTTTAATAAAGGGGCACCCAGATGCGCCCACCTCCCTTGTGAATGAGTACCAGGCCACATGCCCTCGATATTGGGAGGGTGCTTTTTCAGGGGGTCTGTGGACAGGGGAGCTTATTTACATTACCGTAGGAAGCCGAAGCCAGCCTATGTACTATAAAATCAGCCGTACAGGGCTGAAGTGAAAGGCCGTACGGCGTTCGTCTCCCTTCACTTCGGCTCGGTTATTCACTCGGCTGCCTTTGCCAGCTTAGTGAATAACCCCTTAGGTGTTCCTTTTAAAGCAAATCTTCACGTTCCACATCACGTTTTCACGTTCCACATCACTCGGTACATAATCTATTAGTCCGATCACAATGAGAAAACTTTTTCTTGCATGGAAGCCCTATACATGTATAACGAAAGGAATTATCACAAATCAAAGGAAATATCAGCAATACTGTCACAAGCTTTCAAACAGGGACTATTCTCTAGAATTGGCCCACAAAGCTTTTCCTGTTATAATAGGTTTCCTGCTATAAAGTACCAAAGAACCACAATCCCTGCCAGACAAACACAGATATACAAGACATACATCTCTCAAACTTCCTCCCAATGTTACTTAAAATATAACTTAATTTACAAAATAAGAACTCACCAATGTTCTCTATGTGAGAGAGACATTTTTAAAATGAGCCTCTTATCCAGACTTACTTATTTAAATATCCATTCCCCCAGTCTTGTCAGTAAAATACTTCTTCTACTCATTAACTTCATATTTGAAGGTATAACCACTAGAGTGTGACACCTTTTAAAGCGTATCTAAACCCAAAACCAAAAATGAACCTCCAGCTTATCAATTCTTAGATGCGGTAGCTGCATTCGTTTTCTATTTTCCTTTATTTTCACCTGGTGATCAGGCCATTAAGTTTGCTATTTCTCCACTTCCTTTAGCAGGCCAAGCTGTCCAGCAAAAGTGGCAGATAGAGAACTGAGACAAACCAGTGGCGACCCTAATAACCAAAGGGCCCTGGTGCAAGATTTTATCTTGGCCCCCCTTTTTTTTTCCCCCCCCCCAGCAGTCTCTAATATTGCAGTGGCGTGCTGGACTTACCTGAGACCCTGCAGAGCACACCATAGATCCTGCATAGCCCACCTGAGACTCTCTATGTTGGACTCTGCAGGGTCCCAGGTAGGTTGGTCTGGTTGCCGGGGTCCCTAGGTGAAACATTCCAGCGTTTTCCCAGCTGTTCCAGGTGCAGAACGGCATCGCAAATCGCATGTGCAGGAGAACCGATCTGCCCTGAAACAGCTGATCGGTCCTGAAATGTCACTTCTCTCCGACTGCGATCTCACATTTCACCGCACTCACAAAGTCGGATAGAAGTGACATTTCAGGACCGATCAGCTGTTCCAGGGCAGATCGGTTCCCTGCACATGCGATTTGCGATGCCGATCTGCCCTGGAACAGCGGAGAAAGTGTTGGAATGCTTCACCTATTCCACCGCCGAAAAACTGGGCGAGATTACGTTTAAATGTGTGACCACGTCACTGGTCACACATTCTAACGTAGTCTCAAACTGTGATAGATCACATGCCTACCTGTAATCATTTAAATCAGAGAAATAGATTATAATAGGGAACATTAGAGTGTAATATTCCCCATTATAATCCACTTTTCTAATTACATAAAATAGCAGTACATAACAGAGAAATAGATTATAATAGGGAACATTAGAGTGTAATATTCCCCATTATAATCCACTTTTCTAATTACATAAAATAGCAGTACATAACAGAGAAATAGATTATAATAGGGAACATTACAGTGAACATTGCACTGCCCCATATTGCAGGAGCGGACCCCACTGAGGCTGTGGGGGTGCCCAGGACCGGACCCCACTGGGCCCCCCCAGTTCCGCCACTGAGACAAACCATGTAACACTGACAGGGGTGATTATGCTTACAATAGTCCTATTTTATTCATTTATGTAAAACCTTTATCGAAAAAGGGAAAACCCTGTTGCTGTAACTGCCTAAAAAGTGTTAGCTGGTTTGCCTATAATTTGTTAAGTCTTAGTTATGTCTATCTAAATCTGCTAGTGCATCTAAGGCCCGGTGCAGACCTACGCGGACCTGCACAATGCAAGGCAGGGATTGCCGGCTACATTGATTTCAATGGGGTGACATCCGCGCGGCAATAGCAGAAAAAAGGTACATGTACCTTTTTTTTTGCGATACACGACGGACGGCTGTTTCAGCCGCAATCGTGTTCGGAAGCATGGGCGGAATCGCAGCGGGAAACCGTGCGATCTGCCCAGCGCGACTGGCATACCATTAGAAAATAATGGCACCCACATCGCGATCGGTGCACACCTAGGTGACTCCTGACCACGCGACCGTGTCGCCTAGGTATGCACCGGCCTTACACTACCCTCTCCAATGCTGCTGTCTAAGGGTGGCTCAGTTGAGTGGAGCCAGCATAAGACTGAAAGTGTGTTAATGATCAGATCACCATATCAGAAAATAATGACATAAAAAGCCTAAAAAAACCTAATGCAGCCACCACATTTAAGGATTGGTAAGATGCAATATATGATTTATTTGTTTTGGGGTTTACCTACACTTTAGTTTGCACCACTATACAGATAGAAGATATATCATAGTAAAGCATTTAATTAGATCAATCCTTTGTGGACCACATTCTCAAAGGCCTCCCATAAGATACTCATTTTAAATACAAAGCACAAAACCACCTCCATACACACGCTACCTTATAAGTTCTCCTAAAACATAGATACGTCCAGCAACATGCCCCCTGACCAGCCTCTTCCTCCCATTCTAAACCACTTAGCCTTCCTCCAGAACACACTATATAAGTATTTTATTTATACCTTCTAAGAATAGGATAAATCTGCAAATGAGCTAACATCCTTTGAAGCCATGTCCCTACTCATTATCCAATGGAATAGTTTGAAAGCTGCCCCTAAGGCAGGGATGATGGGACATACAGTATATTGCCAATATGACTTTGTATGACCTGATCTGTGTGCACTCCCTGTAAGGTCTTATATGCAAATACTCCGTTCCTAGTATACAGTGATGATACATTTCACCTACAGCAGCCGCCTTTCCCTTAAGGCTAGTGCATCTACCAGTACTTGGCTACATCCAAGACTTGTACTATATACTCTGGCCGTGGATGTCACTACAGACCAGTAAAATAAACACAGCATAGAGCAGTGGAAGGTGAGATCAGAAGTAGCAGAAGAGGAATCCAGGAAACGTAGCAATTGGTCAGGGCTGGCAGCAGACAAGGGAATATCCAGAAAGCATAGCCGAGGGTTAGGACAGGTAGCAGACAAGCGAGAATCTTAAAACGTAGCCGAGAGTCAAAACCAGAATCAGAATACAGGAGTGCACTTGATCAGCAGGGAATCGCTATCACAAGCACTGTGGCACAGGCTGCCTGACACTCCCGAACTGGAAATTCAGGGAAGCATGGCTGTACAATCGAGAGGCAGTGCCTGTCTAAGCGCTTCTGTACATATTTAGACAAAATACTTCTGTAGTACTTTTGTACTTATTGTAGGATTGTTAATTGGTGGAAAGGAATAAATCGTTACAAAAAGGAGAGTTTAATATTACTTTAATCTATGCAAAACTAAAAAAAGTTTTGACTAGGAGTTATTTTACTGTATATTAAAAACTCAAGATTGGTGGAACTGACAAGTGCACATCAAATGACACTTGTGACCTCCACATAAAAGCACTAATCAAAACAAACTATTAAAACAATATTGTTACAATGTATTTATGAATGCAGTCTGCAGACAGCATTTCAGTCTTTATTAAAGCGGATCTTAGGCCCCATTCACACTAAGCGACATACCTTTTGCAGCGGATCCGCGCGGCCGGGATAGCGCGACTTTCGGGGCGACGTTCCAGCGACGGTAGCGCAATCTTCACCGTCGGACTCCATTCAAAAATAGAAAAATCGCGCAAAATCCACCGAAAAAAGGGTCCTGCTGGAGCGAAAGCCGACATGGAGCTAAGACAGCTCCATTGAATAGCATTGGCCGTCGACTTCTAGCGATATCGCGCAGCAAAAATGCGCAATATTGTTAACAGTATTAAATAAATAAAAAAATATAAAATGTAAGTCTCTTCTGCCCGAAATCTCCTAACCTGCCTGTCAGCAATTTTTCTTTTTTCTGTGCACTGAGCCGCGCATGTGCAGGCAATCAAGAGGCCGAAGATGACGAACCCAGAAGAAGACGGCAGCGTCGGCACCAGAGTGGAGAGTGGACAGAGCAACGCTGAAGGGGATAATTTTCAAGGTAAGTCTGCCATTATGTGCTAATATAATGTGCATACTAGTACATTATGCCAAACACCTCTGCTGGGCTTTTTGTTTTAAACCCCCCCCCCCCCCAACACTTTACTTCCGCTTTAACACAGGGGCCAATGTAAACACTTGTGATACACTGGCAATTTCACCAGGAGAATTGGCGCAGCAGGGAAGGAAGCCCTCGAAAAATGGCAAACTTGTGGTATTTGGATGAATTTTTTTGGGGGTGCACCTTGTATGCCCAAGGTCTTTAAAGGGTTAAAATTCACACTCCACATAAATCGATAGGGCACATTTCGGTTTTAACATATTACTTTAGTACAATTATATGAGTATAATTGCATACTTTCTTGCTACAAAAATATTGCTTTTGCGCTACACCATGTGACCAAATGCCTAGGCAGCACAGATTACAAGGTCTCAGGTTACTAGGAACATTGTTGGTGTTTCACATCAAGAGAGAATGTAGATAGCCTATTGTTTTCAATCAGGCAGATCCTGCCTCGTAGACCTGCCATGGAAAAAAAAGCATTCGCGAGACATGATATAATCCACATTTTAGGCCTGAAAATTACTTAAAATCCCCTAAATTCTGAAAGCAAAGACCCTGTAGAATAAATGATGGCAGTTGCAAATTCCTACATCGCGCAATAATAGCGCAACTCTTTATCAAATCTCAAAAATTTAGTAGAAAATGCAAAAAGGAGAACTATGAGGTGAGTGCTTTTCACTCACCTCGTAGTTCTAGCCGACCTGTTACAATGAGACTGTCACAGGTCGGCTCAGTAGATCGGGAGGTGAGCGAACATATGCCGGCGTTCGCTCACCTCTCGATCCTGTCACGGCTCTCTGCCGTGACAGGGGAGGGGCTGGATTCTCCCCTCCCCGCTCTGATCCGCCGGCGCTGACTGGCGGAGCGGACGGGGCGGGTACAGCTGGCTCTGCCTCTAGATAGGCAGAGCCAGCTGTCATTCACGCAGCTGGGCGGATCTCGACATCGATGTCGGGATCCGCTCCGGCTGCGGCATCTCAGTATACTGAGATGCCGCAGCCGGAGCGGATCCCGACATCGATGTCGAGATCCGCCCAGCTGCGTGAATGACAGCTGGCTCTGCCTATCTAGAGGCAGAGCCAGCTGTACCCGCCCCCTCCGCTCCGCCAGTCCGC
>NW_017307024.1:376769-450937 GCF_000935625.1 Nanorana parkeri | reverse complement strand
TAGATAGGCAGAGCCAGCTGTCATTCACGCAGCTGGGCGGATCTCGACATCGATGTCGGGATCCGCTCCGGCTGCGGCATCTCAGTATACTGAGATGCCGCAGCCGGAGCGGATCCCGATACTGAGCTTAGGGTAACGGGAGGACGCTAGTTTGTGTCCTCCCGTTACCCTAAGGAGAACTATGGGGAAAAGCACTGACCCCATAGTTCTCCTTTAAGTTAATTTTAGTCCCCAATAATACAATATGATACCCATTATTTTTTTCTAAAATATAAAAGATGAGGTTACGATGAGTAAGTAGATACCCAACATGCCCAGGTTTAAAAGGAGGGAGGGAAATCAGCACAAAGAGCCAATCAGCTGTGCTGTAGTGCAACAATCATGCTGATAACAGAAAGCAGAATGACAGAAAGGTAAGCTTATTGGTCTGCTGCATCTACTTTCACTGTCTGGTCACAGGCTGTGCAGTAGGGGGAGACCAGACCTGTAAGTGTTACTGAGCTGCAGCGAACAAATATATTGTTTCCTGTCCTACCAGGCAGGGCAGAGCTGTATAACAGGGCCAGAGTTTACATAAATAAAAATTGTTTGGGACATGAAACCACTCCTATATATTGTATGTACTCCATCGTTGTATTTTGCTGTTTGCCTGGCGATCAGTTTCATCTTTAGTCACTAAACTAGATGAACATTGACTTTGCAAAATGAACAGTCTCTATTAGTATCAGGAAATCCACCCTTTTGAGTTTCTGACCCCGAACACGTATGCAGATAACCTCTAACGTTCCCTGATCGCCATTCTTGCTCAAGGTCACTCACTCAGAAAGTACTGAAGCCAGTGAGTTAGCATAACAGCAGGGCAGTTAGCATTATGGGAAGGAGGTTAGCTATGACAGCCCCATGGCTGTCATGACAGGTTTACTTTAAAATAACTCTTTCATACTGTATGTCTACCTAAAATAAATAAATGTTCTATTCTGTCAAATTGTACAATATCCATCAATGTCAATCTATCTTTGCTACAGAGACTGGAAACTACAATACACAACTGAAAACAAAGTGGAAAAATACTCACAGGTCTATGTGGGTATAGATAAAGCTCTCACAGTCAAGCATGTGTGCAAAAATGTTACGATTTAGAGGTGGAAGACAGCAGATAAGAACACACAAAAAAAAAATTAACTTGCAAATTTACTGGGAAGGATGCACTGATGCAAAACATTAGCATATTTTTGAACTTTAAGTTACGGCTTCTTGTGAATTGTCTTCAGATGTTTTTCGTAACCAAAGAAGACACTGGAACACAGACCCAATACACATCAAAGCCGCTGCAACTTCTTGTGAAGCCGAGCGTTCACAGTCTTCAGGCCAATGATTTAAATGAAAATTGAGCACCACTCCTTATTTACCTGATCATATCTCCTCTGTGGTGGAATATAAATAGTCTTCGATGAATATACGGGTATGCTACTGTCAGGCGGCAAGGAAGCATAGAAAAAATGTTTGACAGCAAAATGAAACTAAACATAACAGATGGGAACTGGAAGCAAAGCAGCCAATAGGCTTAATTACTGCAACTGTCTCTTTTTTTACTCATTTAATTCATAGCAAAGAATAACACTTGTTCTAGATTAAAGGAACCTGGTCGCTTAATGGAATGTTTAAAATAGAGGTGTACCTCTAAAGAAGAATGTGAATACTTACTTCTCCTGTTGCCTGCACTGCCAAAAACTGTTTGATCAAGAGGAATTGCTGACTCAAGTCTGTACAAAAACCGACATCAGCGTCCTGTGATGGCATAGGGTCAGAGGAAGGAAGAATGATGGCGAGCGTTGGGGGACAAAAGGATTCAACAATTTCAAAAGTGTCAGATGCTGAAGGTGCTTATGGACATGTGTAGGGGAAAAGAGAAGCTAGATCCTTGCTACGTTAGGAGACCGACATTTTAAATTAATCTGCTCAGGACGTTCTTGAAGAGGCTGCTTTCACATACACAGGGACACCCCAATCCAGATGGAGGGGGGGGGGGGGGTCCAAGGTAGATTCAAATGGAAAAAGGATAGACAGGGGCACCACCACAATTTGAGTCCAATACAATTGTTTTTTTGAAAACAACTACTATCATACTGGCCTTTTTAAATAAACTATTGTTTTGTGGTGGTGCCTCATTCTGTTCTTTTTCCTCTGAAGGAGCTTATGGATCCTGCAGAAAATTTTACATTTCAACGCCATAAAGGAGGGACTTAATGTGGATTCTGGTTTTCTGACACACTACCAGAACTTTTTATGAATCTACAGAACATCACAATATTCATGTATGTTATGTATACAGGTGAAACTCGAATAATTAGAATATCGTGCAAAAGTAATTGCAGTAAGTGCTGCAAAAGGGGGCCAAACCAAGTACTGAGTACATATGCATGCTTGTACTTTTCAGAGGTCCGATATTGTTCTATGTACAATCCTTGTTTTATTGATTGCATGTAAAATTCTACTTTTTTGAGGTTGTGGATTTGGGGTTCTTGGGGTTTTCATGAGCTGTAAGCCATAATCATCACAATTATGACAAATCACGGCTTGAATTATCTTGCTTTGCATGTAATGAGTCTATCTCATATATTAGTTTCACCTTTTAAGTTGCATTAGTGAAATAAATGAACTTTGCACGATATTCTAATTATTCGAGTTTCACCTGTATATCTGATCTGGTTATGGTTTATTTGTCATCCTACGATTATTTTTTCTGTCTTTTGATTATCAGGATGCATTTTTTAATCCCTGGTCTAACATTTATGACACCCCATGAACCCCCTCCTCTAATAGCTTTCTCCTGTCTAAACTGACAAACTGTCATGTTGATCAGTATTGCTTCTGACCTGAAGAAGAGAGGTTCACTCCCGAAAGCTTTTATATATATCCCGAAATCTTTTATATATTTTGTTAGTCCAATAAAAAAGGTATCATTGCACACTGCAATACTGCGTTTTGTCTTTTTTGACATCATATATATATATATATACACATACATACACAGTATAATGTATGTGTGTATTAATTTTACAGACAATAAAGCGAGCCATGTGCTTCCACTTTTCACCAGTAGCATGCTGAAATTCCAAGCATTGACAGCAAAAGATAAAAGAAAATATCTATATTTATGAAGGCATGAACCTCCAAAAAGCACCACCCACTGTGCCACACTTTGGGTTGGTATAGAGATTGATCTACATAAAGCAGAATGCTTCTCAAGGAACAAAAGTGTAAAACTGTGGTCTTCCGGCATACAAGATTTTTGTAACCAACTGTTCCATTTTCCATAGAGATCCCAGCCCCAGGAATAACAGGTCTCCTATGTTTTCTTCCTTCACAGGTCCAAAAAATATTGCATGTCCACAACTGAACATCAAAAAAATGAAAGGGTCAGTCTGCCCAAAACTGGTATTTTTAGAATTTAGTAGATATTGAGAGTTAAAAAACATTAGATATCTTTTTTTAAGTTAAGTTCAAGCAAAATGTGCAGGCATATGTTACCTATTTCTAAAATGCCTTCAGCTGCTTTTTTCTCCTGAAAGATGACACAATTTTGGTGAGGCATTACCCAGGGGCAGCATCTACTTCTGGGTAGAAGTAGGCTAAGAAATGAACCAATCATGTAAATCCTGGTTTACACATACAGTATGTGTGACAAAGATCCCCATCCCCCCCGCTGCAGCTTCTGACCTTGTGCCTTGCTACAAAATAACAGTGTTGCACGCTGATTACTGGGGGAAGGAGGGTGAGGTAATGGTTCCTCCTGCCTGATAACATCATCTTAATCTATTTCACAGAGGGACAGAACTTACACTGTGTGTCATCCAGAGTTATATAAAACATATAAACGTTATTCAAATATTTAAAACCTTCTATTTTTAGTTTTTGATAACACCCAACATCTTAGAGGGAGGTACATTACTTCACATGTCAACTTTATCACTTTTTTTCATAGAATGTTTTTAAATAAATAATATTTCTTAATAAATTCCCTATTCACCCTTGCCCAACATGTTTCGTTCATGATAGGGCTTCATCAGGGATCAGTGTATTTTGCCAAAATGTAATTGGTTTGTGTGTGTATTTTCCCAGTTTATTAAAGTTTTACAGATTAATGTCTTCTGTTCTCTGAAATTAACCACTTGACACCCCCTTCCTGGGCAGGCCATTTTTCAGTATTCAGCACTGTGGTACTTTGACTGACATTTATTCAGTCATACAATGCTGTACTGAATTTTATATCATGTTTTTGGGGACAGATAGAGCTTTCTTTTGGTGGTATTTATTCACCACTGTAATTTTTATTTTTTACTATATAACAAAAAAGTTACGAACATTTTGAAAAACTGTTTTCCCTAGGGTATATTATGAAACATTTATTATTACCCAAATTTGTTGGTAAAATGTAAAAGACGGGGTCACGTTGAGTAAATAGAAAACAAACATGACAAGCCTTAAAATTGTCCACGCCCGTGAAATTGCAAAAAAGACCATACCCAGAATTGTCCATAGACTATGCTTTAAAAGCTTTCACCGCTCATCAGTTTAGTGTTAACAGTGATTGATAGCCCTAGAATTATTGCTTGCGCTCCGACATTTGTGGTGATATGTAACATGTGTGGCGCAATCGTCATTTTCACACGTAGACGCACCCAACGCATGTTTGCCTGTGTATATGTGGCCAGAGCACTTTAAAAAAAATTTTTGTTTTTCTAATTTGTTTTATATGTGACATTCATTTGTTTTTATGCTACTTTGATTTTTTTAAACTTTATTGCTATCACAAGCCCCCAATGCGATAGCCAATTTACAGTGACAGGTCAAATTTATGGAGACATCAGGGCACATTAGGACCCCTAATGTCACCAAGGGACCCCCAAACAAGTTGATGAAGCAGAGATCTGCTTCATCAGCTTCTCTCTGGCTTCTTTAGCCGGAGAGTGACAGCTGAATGCGGAACTGATGTAATATACATCACTTTACACATTCAGAGAACGGGGAGGAGATCAAAGGGAGATGTGTACTGATCTCCCTATGATCTCTGGTCACAGAGCCACTGTGCTGGTCCCGGGCCTGAACCGGGCACAGTGAAGCTTGGGATCTGCAGAGGGTGGGCCACAATGGGAAATGTTATTCGGAAAGTTCTTCCCAACACTGTTGCAGAAATCCCCACAAATATGTAGCGCTGGTAGGTTGTTTTGCTTTTTCCCTACTGTCCACTTCATCCTGAACTAGCGTGATGGGGTTTAATTCTGTAGACTTTGTTGGACATTCCATGATTTAAAGCTTGTCTTGTTCTTTTCTTAGGTTTCACATAGATTAAATCCCTGACAAAGGAGTAGACCCTAAGGTAGTGCAAAATGCTGTTGCCAACTCGAAATCAAGCAAGAGACCCAGACCGCCACAGTTCCTCCTCTATGTTTTCCAGTTGTTGTCACACACTTAGGGAAAAACCCTGCACGTTTAACTGCAGTTTTAAAAAATCGTTTTAGTTTTCAGTAGCCCACTGGTGGAGGTTCCTGTCCCAGGACAAGATAGTTTTTTCATGTTTTGCACTTTTACCAATAGATATCTTGCATTATCTGTCCAACTTGAAACTCAAGGTTTTCTCTTCGGAGGTGAAAATGAAACCTGACTACTCTGAACACTGTTAAGCTGTGCTTGAAACTTTTGTCCTGTGAGGTGCAACACAAGCTGTTGACTCTCAGAAATATGTCTTTTGATTCTTTTGTGGCTTTGGGCTTGGCAGGGTTTCTTCCAGTTTCCAAGTACCTTTTGATAGTGTAGGAAACTTATTGACGTTTTGGCTTACTTTGTACTTTCTCTGAAGAAAAGACCTACACTTTTAATGTTTAGGGTAAATTGTATTATTGTTCAATTTTGTTAACCAAAACTTTTTAAATCTTTGGCAGTTTACCACTTCCCTTTGTACCATTTCAGGTTATTCAGGGGGCTAGGGGAGCTCAAAAATACAAAACAACGGCCACATTCAATAGTACTAGTGCTCTTTGAAATATTTTTTAAAATACATGAAATATTTTTAGTTATACCATTTGTTATTCCAGAAATGTTTTAAGGTCACCACACATGTTGCGATCTGCAAAATCTGCTTTAAGGTGGTTGTACAAAAATGCAGCTAATCCATCTATTTTCGTCCATTTCCACAAAAGTTTTCTAGTCTGTCCGTTCAAACAAATTCGGACAGTTGTACAGGAATTGCAATCGTGCACTTCCCATCAACTGGCCGATCGCAACCGGATCGAATTCGTTTTTCGAACGATAATTGTAAGGTGTATGGGAACCTTTAGATTTACCAAAAACTATGTCATTCAACAGTCTACCTGATTGGATTCAAATTGATTGGTTAGATTAGGTGGGTTTTTCATATTACACAGTTTTGGTAAATCTAAAATTAATTGTACACAGATTGTATGGCCAGTTTGTAACATTGTATGGTATCTAAGGGCCTCATACAAACACGCTTGCTCATGTTGGTACAGTATATTTTTGAAGATTTGTGAGAAGCTAAATATAAAACCTTAGTCCAGCCAGTATTAGTGTGATGTGTGAATTGTATTTCCCTTAAACCAGCCGCTATACTGTACATTGCCTGCTGTAAAACATCGACTTGTGAAAAAGATCTATTAAAATACTTAACACTTACAGCCATAGAAAAACACGAAAACAGCAATATTACACTGAGGAAGAAGGAACCCTATGTGTGTTATGTCCACTTCTGTAAAAATTGTGAAATTCATTTCTCAACCTTCCTCAGTACGTGTTGGAGTGTGGCAAAAAGCGAACCGAGTTTATCAATTATCAGAATCTGACAAATTCCAGGCAACGTGTCTGAAAAAATACAACAAATGTGTATCTTTTATGTTAGTCCGAGGAGAGACAAGTCACTTCCTAGCTCCATGGAGTAAATGACTGCCAATAGTTGTTATTATCTATCTAAAATTTGAAGTTGATTTGGCCACAATCAAGCCTAATGCCAGGATCAGATCTTTGCATTGTGGGAACGCATGCATTAAAACAACGCAAAGTGTCGCACTATGCAAACATAAGTATGTTGTGGAGGCATTCATTTTGAATGGCACCTCAATGGCTTAAGAGAATGAACCTGCTTTTAACATTATATCTGCACACGAACACATTATTATAGCACTCAAACCTCTGATGAAGCCACTGGATGTGGCGAAACATATAGGGTACGCTGTAATAGAGCACTTTGTGGTGGGAACTGTGCAATACTAAATGTGGTCTTTAATGGAAAGAACGTGAAGGAGGTTTACAGATAAATATAGACAGTAGAGTAATGGCAGGGAGGAAAAAGAACAAAGGAAAAGAAGGCTAAGATGAGAACAGACAAAGAACTAAAAATATAGGAAATTTTAAATGGAAAACTGCTCATCTAGCAAAAAAAAGAATATTTAGATCACAAATTGATGATATGGAAAAAACAGTCAAGCTGCGTCAAAAGTATAAAAGAACATTTTCTATTTAATAACTACTGAGTAGGTATTGCATGGTTCTCACTACTAGATTTGCAAGCAGTTGGAGGATGAAGATATTTGAGCAAGCCTAGACAAATCCCAGGTGCCAGGTCGCTATGGCAACTAGAAATTGCATCCTGGAGCCTGGGCTTTTGTCAGCCTGTTCATTGTCCCCAACCACCACCAAATCACCCACTGGGAGCCTGCTGCATGCAACAGTCTGTGTCCCCTTCAATCTTTGCTGCTCTCCCCACCTGAATCAGCAGAGGCAGCGGGGATCGAAGGGGACACAAACCGCTGCAGCCAGCGCACAGTGGGGAGGAGAGACCGCTGTCAGCCACTGTGCCCCCTTTGGATCAACTGCCCATCCAGTGGCCGGCAAAAAAAGCCTGCTACTGGCTTTTTTAAATTGCAGTAGCCAATAGCAGATGGGCTATTGCACCTGCCCACTGCTTGCTATCAATCAGAAGAGCAGACCTGAAGGAGAACCTCCTCCTTCAGGTCCCTCATCTGCTGATTGACAGCAGGCAGTGGGTGGGTGCAATACCCAAACTGCTATTGGCTATTGCAAGTTGAAAGAGCCAATAGCAGGCTGGCTATTGCACCCAGTCTCTGCCTGCTGTCAATCGCCAGAGGAGGACCTGAAGGAGAACTTTCTTCTCCAGTTCCCTCCACAGTTAATTGACAGTAGGCAATAGAGGGGTGCAATAGCCAGCCAGCTATTGCAATTTGAAATAGCCAATAGCAAGATAGCTATTGCTCCCAGCCATTGCCTGTTGTGTTTATATTCATCTGCCTCAACAGGCAGCTGTCATTCCCCAGCTATTGAAGTGGAAATAAAATATAAAATACAAAAACAAAAGTAAAGTCCCCCTGCTCCTGCGAACGAGCGCATGATAACGGAAACACAAGTCGGGTGCACCTATGAAAACAACGATTGCACTACATGTGTCAGGTATTGCCGCGTGCGCCAATTAAAACTGTATTTTAAAATTACAACCTTCGTTGAAAATAAAGCTTTTAAACTTTTAGTTTAAAGAAAATAAAATACTGGCTCCTAACTTTTTTAGCAGGCTCCTAGATTCAAAGCAAATTTGTCAAGCCCTGTATTTGTATATAAAGTATGTAAATAAGGAAAAACACAACAGACTATTAAAGTGAACACATTTTTATTGGTGTTTAATAAAAGTTAGAAATGTTCTAGTGGGTTAATTTCCAATTCCAATATATTAAAATATCCAGATTGAAATTCACTCATTATTATCATGGAACGCAAAATGGACACTACCTATGCTTCCAGGAACTAAATGGAACACAAGGCAATTACGAAGATGATTGAAACGCCCTGCTTTGGATTTAAACTGTCTGTTTTGGAATACTAGCAAACTACGCCCTTCTGACGAAGCCCCGGCTGGGGAGAAACGCGTAAAGGAATAGCGTGGTGATTTGCCTTTTACCCCGGCTTGTGGGGTATGAGTGACTATACCATGATATCATGATCTGCATCACGGACGCCTACTGATGCTTGGATGTACCTTGTCCCTTTTTTGAAAGTTATAAGACGATCTATCGCGATCGACAGCGCTATGCGAGTATACCTATACTCAAAGCCATCTGTACGGCCGTACACCCGGAACCCACTGAGAGCATCCCTGCTGGGATCCATTACTTCAGTGACAAGGTTGTTGTCCGTTTATACAATTTATCCAGTGCTTACCTACAATTATTCATCTCATACTTGATTCACACTCACGGAGATGTGATACAGGTTGGACCGTGGCGCTTGGAGCATTGAGATATCGTGAGTTTGTCGGCTCATGTGTGGGGTACACACACTTTCTTGACCCTACTCTAGATGACTTGTTTGTAGGGCTGCAACAACTAATCGACATAATCGATTATAATCAATTATTGAAAAAGTTGTCAACTTTTTCAATAATCCATTAATCGGCTTCCGATCAGTTGGCCCTGTTCACAGCTCCACACGCTGTGCGCCGCACCTCCTCCCCACCTCACGCTCGCCGATGCCAGACCCGCTCGCATTCACGCTCCACATGCCGCACCTCCTCCCCGCCTCACATTTCCTGCCCATCCACATCCACGATCGGCAAGGGACGCGGGGAGATGTAGTAAGGAGGAGCAGGTGTGGGGGGATGACAGCCGCTGATAGACAGGTCCAATCTCAGAAGCAAGTTGCTGGAAGACTGCTCAGGTAAGCCTGCACTTTCCCACACATGGTACTCTATAATGTATTGCTGGGATTTGTATTTCTCTATAGCTGATGGTACATTGTGCTGTATATTATACATAGGAATACAAATCCCAGCAATACATTATACACTGTATGTATAATGTATTGCTGGGATTTGTTGTACTCCTCTATAGCTGGTGATATTCTGCATTGCGCTGTATAGAGGACTACAAGTCACAGCAATAATACATTATACAGCGCAATGCGGAATACCACCAGGTATAGAGGACTACAACAAATCCCAGCAATAATACATTATAAAGTGGCACAATGCTAAATACCAACAGCTATACAGGACTACAAAACCTAGCAATAGTACATTATACAGCGCAATGCAGAATGCCGCCAGCTATTATGTACTATTGCTGCGATTTTTTGTATTCCTCTATAGCTGGCTGTATTCTGCATTGCGCTGTATAATGTGCTTTTGCTGGGTTTTGTAGTCCTCTATAGGCAATGCCATTCTGCATGCATTGCTGTATAATTTTACACTTTCCATTTCACTATATTGCACACCACACTATCTTTTTTCTTTTTTACTTCCACCGCTCCAAGCTTGCTAGTAGTCCTATCACTGGAGCCATTTTTTAAACTTTATTTTATTGTTTATCCGATTAACCGAACCTAATAATCGTCTAACTAATCGATTTTGAAAATAATCGTTAGCTGCAGCTCTACTTGTTTGATTGACCTTTCCACACATAGAGACGGAGAGTCTGTAGAGATACGTTTTTTCCACTTATGCTACAAAGTTGGATCTCTATTGGACTCGGATGTTGAGTGCTCCATGTAAGAAATGTTCATATATGGTTAGCCGAGGTTAATGAATGTGCAATACACACAGTTTAGTTTTAATACAATGTGACACATTGTTTTGCTTTGTCTTGATACATTGTTGGTTTTGTCTAATAAATTATTTGCTTTTTATACATAACAATATTATGAGCTTCGTGGTGGGATCTCCTTACAAGGGGATATGTGGATTCTTTAATTTCCAATTGGCACCAATCTTTATGACATTGATAAGAGAATGCACCTGCTTTATAGAGCACCACAATGCATGGTAACGCAGCATTTTGCATTCCAAACAAAGGATCAGGTGCAGTTCTGGTGTGACATAACTCGTGTTAACCGGCATTTGTTAATGCACCACATAGGTATAACCCCAGCCTAAGGGAGAGTCCCAGTTGTATTGACATGATTAGTGCCAGTATTATAAAAAGGGGAAACCTACATCCCAGCATTCCTCGAGTCATGCAGCACACTTTTACTATTAGTGAATTGCTTGCGGAAGTAAATGTAAGGACATTGCTCGGGATGTGTGAAATTTTACCTCAAGTTCTGTGCAGACGTTTGTGAAAAGAAGTGACAGTTACACAATTCAGAAATTAGATACCAAGGGATGCTCAGTACACACCATGCTCTGTACAGACCATCCCCAAGATGACATGCCTGCAAGAAAGTGACATCTAAATTTTCTGGATGTTTAGAAAATCCCAGCAGAAGGAACAGGACAGAGCATTTTTTTAAAAACACACACAATGGCATGTATAAGAACAATGTTCTTTTAAAGCAACTCTGCAGAAATTTAACTTCAATAGCCCAATATCACCGCCCCTTCACAGCAGTACTAGAGAGAATGGCAGGTGCACAACCGCTGTGCCTGTTTTGCTCCAGCATCAACAGTTACTCACAGAAAAAAGGTCCAGTCGCTTGCCGCAAAGTTTGCTGACAAGTTTTTTGTAGCACACAGGTACACATGGTCCAGCTATGGATCCTCTTTGCTCTGACATGTTTCACCCAATAATGGGCTTAGTCATTTCTATGACTTTTGATAATATTCAACTGTCCTACTGCTTGAACTCCCTTGCAGGCCGAAGAACCTTTAGCATCAGACACACTTCTGGGTGTGTCAGATATCTGGTGCCCCCCTGCTGTGCACTGTGGTCCCACCTACCAGTCATGTACTTTCCTAGAAGTTCTCATGCTGATTTATTATCTCCCAGTATTTCTGTTTGCCAAAATGTAAAGAAAAAAAAACATGAAGCTAAATTAAAGCTTATTTCCAGGTTGAAGAGAAAGAGGTTGGCTAAGGCTCTCTTCCTGAACATGGTTACAGGACAAAAGAGAAAATGGGATGGCCCCTATTAATATGCTGATGCTCTCCACAGTATAGTTAACAGACTGGTGACCAAGTGGCAATATTTATCTACAATGGAGGCTATAGTCTCCAGCAGAGGTGTGTCTTGGTTTACAATTTCAGCAGAACAGATTTACAAATATTTTGGCAGGTGAGGCAGTCCCATATACTATATATAAGTGCTCGTTTTTGCCTAGGGTCAAACAAAAAGTTATACTCACCCAATCCTCCTCTGGCCAGCTCTTAGACCGGTCCCTGGATCCTCTCTCCCCTTCTCTGCAACGGTCTAAGGTCCCTGAGTCATCAGGTTCTATACACAGTGTATAAGAGGTGAGGATACCGATGGACATACTATCGCTGCAGCAGAGGAGAGAGGCTGGAGGTTGCACTGTCAAAGCAGGCTGGCTCGGAGGAAGTCGGTTAAAATATCTTACCCCTGGCTTTCACCCGCCTGTGTTTAGGCAAAAGTGAAGTCGCCATCATCCCAGCGAGATCCTAGGGAAGGCTGAGTAGCCCAAATCTTGCATGAAGATGCTCCTGCACTGTACTAAAGCATTATCTCATGAGACTTGAGCTACCCAGAGTTCCCTCCAGATCTCGCCAGAAGGATGCCAATGTCACCATAAGCATGAAAGCTGGGAGTAAGGTAAGTATATTGTGGCAGTGTAAGCCAATACCACGGTGTTAGGTGGCCTCAAAGTCACCCAGGGTTCTCAGCCAGAGGGGCTGAGTGGCTCCAGGAAGACAGTACGTGTACCAGGAGAGAACTGCCTTTTCAGTTATTTCCAGGTTGTCTGGATCATAGTTGGGATCCTGGAGCCAGGAGATTTCTTAGAGCTCTGGGTGGGATGAAATCTCCATTCCTGGGTCCATGCTTTGGTAGTGACCAGCACCTGATTGTGCACCTGTGTACATCCTTCATGAAGAGTGTGCTGGGATGTGTTCAGGGCCCCACCTGTGAGTCAGGAGAGCTCCACCCTGGGGAGTGTTGGAGTTGTGTGTGTGCAGGGAGCACACGGACACAGACCACCTCGGGTGCATGCTAGACGCACACGGAACAGCCAGGGGTGGCTGGGAGAGGTCAGGAAGGTCGGTGACCCGAGGACCTGCGGTACAGTCTGCTAAGAGAGCAGAGTGAGGGCTCACGAGGGGTGAGCAGCGTGAGTGTCTTGTAGCTGAGGAAAGCTACAGAGCCATAACAAGGACTGTCTTATGTTGCTGTTTCAAGCTATTTTGTGTTTGCCCTTTCAATAAACTGTGTTTCCTTGACTTACCTGGACTACAGTGGAGTGTCCTTGTTACAATATTTACTAACTTTTTTCACCACATTTTTTTTAACTTTATTAAAACGTTTTGGCATGGGAAAGGCCTTAGTATAGTTTAACTCCATTTGATATTTACATTATGCTGTTGCTAGCTGAGTCAGAAACTCCATCAATGAGATATCTCAGTCCCACCCAACAGCCAAAGGGAACCGATGATGACATACTCCCCCGTTGGATTCTCCATAATGTAGAGTGGATAAACAACAGGGGAATTCAACTGTGTGTGACATTTTCCTCGTGGCCTTGTGGGAGGGGGCAGAGACACAAGCTACTGCTGGGAAATCATGCCAGTGAAGTCTGAAGAAACAAGCCACATGGCAATCCAACCCACAGTTTCCCAATCGAAATCTGCTTGACACGAACTGCTGTAATATCACCAATGGTCTAGATATTGTTTTACTAAATAAACTTGTGGGCTCCCCAACCCCTCATATCCATACTACTTTAGTAAAATACGTATCACTTATAGTGAAAAAAGAACAATTGCCTTGGCAAGCACAAATTGTCTGCACTAAAAAAAATCAATGCCAATGCCTGTAATGTGCTGTAAATAAAGAAATGAGTTGTATTTATGTAACATGTGTATAAAGATGTGGTTTGTGAGCCAGCACCATCTGCTTATAATCTACTTTCATAGAAATGACTCACAGGTAACTTTTACTCATATGGACTGGTAATATTTTCTACTCTTCTTATCAGTGTAAAACCGCTGTCACAACGCCAGAGTCGGCTCTACAACTGGAGACTGAAATTTTTATTTTTCCGCAGAGTGGATTCGCTGTTTTCGGAGACGTTTGCTGAGAGCGATACTATCGTCTCTTTGTCCCATCTGGTAAGAGAGGGCGGCCTGTGAAAGCCTCATGCAAACGATATTACAGGAATCAACGGAGTAAAAACTACATTTTAACTAGTGGTCTGAGTCAGAACAAAGAACGTGCTTTCGGGAGTACATGGGCTTATCTTATGGGCATATAATAATATCTAAAGTAAAACAAAGGTGTCAGCATTTAAACTTGAATTCCTGTTAGGTAATAAAGACACAAATTAATGCAGTGCTACATCCGTTACCAATTATTAGATGTGTTTTTCAAATGCAACTTGTGTAACTACCTAAAATTGAACTTGATACCTCTTGTAATCGCCTTTACAGCACAGCTCAGACTCTGTGAGAGAGAAGCAGAACAAGGAGCCAGTCAATTTTGCTGCAGTGCTCCAGTGCTTACAATGAACATGATTGTTAGAAGGGGTGACAGTTGGGTAGCAGGGCTCATGTTCTAACGGGACAACATAATAAAAGGAGAGCATGCAAAGATGAGATCATCAGCCTGCTGCTTCTCCTTTCACAGTCCAGTCACAGTTGTGGGTGAGGGATGAACCCTTTAAGTGTTACTTATTTGCAGTAGGGAAAAATCAGGTCTCCTACCCAGTCGGACAGCACTGTGCTTCGTGGCAGGGCTGTGTAAACCTTAGAAATGGATAGACAATATACAAATATTTTGGCAGGTAAAACAGCTCCCTTATTTATTCCATCAGTGTATTTATCTGTTTGCTTGGTGTGTAGCTTTAAGTGTATTGGAATGAATGCTTTAAAACATTGTTAAAGGGTCAGTCAATGAATTTTTGCTGTACTCTTTAAGACATTACTAAAGGGTCAGTCAAAGAATGAATGCTGTACACTTTAAGACATTGTTGAAGGGTCAGTCAACCCAAAACACAAATGTTAGTAATAACATGTACAGTAATTCTGAGGAAAAGGACTAATGTAAACCATTATATGCAGGGCCAATACTATCCATCCAGTTACTTAAACCTTCAAAACGGGTTGTCTTGCACTGTACAGAGTGAAGGGCCAGTTTTTCATGCAGTTAGACCTGCGGGAAGAAGTGCATAAGAAGCTTATTTGACTCTATGTAGATACAGGAGCTGTGCGCCCTCAGACGCTGCTTTCCGCAACTCCGAGTTGTGACAGTCGTACACAGTGTACACCTAGATGCATCTGTCTGTGTGCCATTGTCATCTCCTGCATCTACATAGAGTTAAAGGAGCTCCCCGCACACTTCTTCCTCCAGCTCTGGGTGCATCAACCACTGGCCCTTCACGCTGTACTGAGCAACACGCCCATGTGAATGAGGCCTGATACCATTACACCTCATCTAAATTCTTTTATACAATGTACATTTGCGTTACTAATCCTAATCTTGAGGATTGTGACTATGTATACCCTTATATGAGATGTCTACTTCTACTGATGATAGGAAAAAATGTTTGGCTGATAACTACGTACATAACAGGTTCTACAACTTATAGGCAGAAGCCTATTGTGCCAAAGAGTAAATCTAGCCTGGGATTATAAATACTTTGTAAAATGCTGTTGTCTGCCCTCTGTAAAGGAAGTCTTTTAAGAGCTCCAGTGATAAAAAATATCCAAGTCAGACCATTTAATAATTAGAGGTGACCGATTTAGAAGAATCAGTGATTCATTGGGGTTGATTTACTAACCTTTTAAACACACCACGAACGTGTATACACCTCTGTAGTGTGTTCGCTCCCAGCATGATCTATGGGAGGAATCGAAACACCTTTGTAGTGTGTACACACCCAGCAGGTGTGTTGTTCAAAGCCCTGCAATGAATTGCAAGGTAATGTGGTGTAAATTAGCTCTATGTTATGTTGCTTGCGTTGATGAATGCAGGAATGTAAATGCATGAGCTAACCATTTTTGTCTAAACTGTGAAGCAGCATTATATATGCATCATGTGCATGATTTTTCCATATATGGCATTAGTGGAAATATGCTTTTAGAGACTTTTTGGTTGATAAATACGTTTTGCTGTGTGAAAATCACACACACCTGGTGTGTGTGTGTGTTTAGGTTAGTAAATCAACCCCATTGTATACAATTCTACTGAAAATGTTTGCATACACCTATGCTAAATCTGCAGAGAATCTCACAATCCACAAATACAGGAAATGGTGATTTGTGAATTGTATAGTTTTGAGCAACCAGATTTCCATGCACATGTTTAGGCGAATCAAATATCTGCAATTTGATGATATGCGAATTGATTTGATCTTCAGTGCTAGTAATGACTGACTCATAGTAGTGATGATGGGACAAGATAGGTGACTCATTCAAAAACAGAAACACTAACAATGACAATTTAAAACTGAATTCCACACAAACAGAAAACACTATTTGGTCCAGTTATGTAAACATTAAATATGACTTATATAAGTGCCAGAATAGACCTTCATATTAGCTTCCTGTAATTCTCTGCCTAATAGTATGCAGACTGAAAGTGGAGGGGAAGTAAGCTTTTGTGATCCAATAAGGTCTCTATTACTTTTGATGGTCCTTAGAGTATTGCAATGCAACCGTGATAACAAGAGAGAAGAGCACAGGGATGTCCTCACCAGTGTGGTGATGCTCCTTTATTGTCCAACAGCAGGCAAGGGGTGTGTTCTTGTACAAACTGTATTGTTTAACTGCATATAAAAAAAGGAGATCACTGAGGTGCCTTGAGTGTCTGTCGGGGGTGCCTGGCTATCCTAGGCCTCCCCTAATTTCCTATGCATTTTGTTATTTGCTCACCTGCAGGGGTAAATTGTAATAGCAGAGCCATCTGTCTCCTGAGCACTGGCCCTCATATACTGTTTTACGGTTGTTCCTTTCCTTTGCAGGGTCCATTGGAGCCACCCTTGTGTGTGCTAGTAAGCTGTGTGTGCCTCCAAAACACACAGACACAGCAAAGCAAAGCAAGCCGCCAAAGCTCCTCCCCCCTGTTCCTCCTTCCTACTTCTTCCTTTCTCCAAACTAATAGATGGACAGCTGCTGATAACTGAGCTTCCCTTGTGATCTTGTACTGAACAGGAAGTTCAGGGAAGCTGAGCTGACAGGGTTGTAGCCAGCTATTTTGCAACGTGATGACTGAAGGGCTTGACCAAAAATGTAAAAAGATATTTTACTGGGCAATGTATATTTGTTTGATCTGCATTCATTTTTGGAAAAAAATGTGAGTTGAATACTACTTTAACTTGGTCTTGGACAATGGAGATGTTTCTGCACTTGTCCACATGATGTTTTGATGAAGCTTTTGATGCCCTTGATGCCCCATATATGCTCGTATTGGTGGTAATTGTTGACCAAACTGAAGTCGTTATATAAAGTATACAAATGTTTCAGATAAAGTACAGAATATATGTAAAAAAAACAACTGCATTTGTTAAAAGAACAATGCCATGTTGTGGAAGAATTCCCTGATATTGTCTTTAGAAAATCTAAGCCAATCTGACTTACAGTATATTGGTACATAGGAAGGCAGGGGTGTAAAACTCAATTTAATCGTGCGCCGCATCAACATTATGGTTGCCCTCAAAGGACCTGTAAGACTATATAAATGTATCTAATCTTTATCATAATTGCCTCTGCATTCGATTATCACTGGTTTTAGTAATAACTTAATACCTAGATCTGAAAGTAGAAGTCTAGGAAATGGCCTGGCGGGCCGGATTCGGCTCATGGGCCTTGAATTTGACACATGTGTAGTAAGGTCACAAGTACAACACAAAACAGATTAAGAAAAGAAAAATGTAATGTTTCAATTTGGAAAATTTGAGTATTTCCCTTATACAGTGTGACAGCTGAAAATTGTCTACAGGTAGGATCCTTAGGCGCTGTGGGGTGGTATATGTGCTCTCCTGCAACTTCAGAGCTTCCACATGGTACAAATTATAAGAACAGTTCAAAAAAGTGTGATCATCTTTTTGACACTGGCAGGTACACACTCAGGTCCCTAGTAGCCAAGCATTTCAATTTCAAATATGACGGTAGATATGTTTTGCTGAAATGTTTTGCTAATCCAGGTGGAAGGAACCATGATAGGTTGATATTACAGATACAGAATGCAAGAGGGTTTTGGAGTTATGAGCAACATGCACTCCGGATTTAAATGAGAGTTTGAGCTTTAGTTTATTTTTGTAAATTTTACTTATTGATTTATTATTTCATTAAAACTGCATTTTGTAAGTTGGCTTTGTATGCCTCCTTTAGTTACATAATTTGCACTACATTGTTAATGTTTATTATGTGTTTAATTTGCAGTTCAATAATATGTGGGCTTTGTTACTATTACATAATGTGTGACTATTTATTTTTATAAAGGAGGGAACACTGCCCAGTATGGTATTGTGCGATATGGTGTTGTACAACATTGTTGTATTTAGCACTTTTTAGGTACATGTGTGTTTAAATGTATGTAATACCTATCAGGCGCTGTCAGGATTGTCCCTTCAATGAGAGGTGAAAGGCGTTGCACTATCATCTAAGTGATGCACACTGTGCTGTCTAGCGCCATGGTGTTAGTAGAGGCCATGACGGCACCATCTTTGTCCACATACTCTCTTAAGGGTCATGACGGAGGAAACATCTTCAGTTCAACCACTGATGTAGCCAGGTGGGGACGGCCAAACCAGTCAGGTGTTTTGGCTGCCTGCCTCTCCATCCTCTATACTGGAATGAACTTAAAAATGAATCATTGGACTTCTTTGGACATGACTTTTCAAAACAATGAGTATCACATGTACACACATTTGCATGTATACTAACTATGGAGTACAAGGCCTACCCTTTGGAGCCTTTTGCTGTCTGGAATCATCTACACCTTCACCTACATCATCCAGCTATTGGATGCAATTTATATACTAGCGAGACAACCTCTGTGGAATATAATAAACAATTTTTAGGACACTAGCAGGCATTCCCCACATTCCCACTAAGTGCTCTATACTTTAACTCCTGAGGAGTTGTGCAGATATGGTGACATTTAGGTGTCACTCTCGCAGCCCTACAAATAAGACTGCAAAAGTCTATTTTAGCTTCTCCAAACCAGGCTTACACATATGCATATACAATTCATCGATCTGACAGCAACGTGATAATAGGCAATTCTGTTTTAACCCAGCTTCATCTATACTCATAACGCTGATATTTCAAATTGTAGAGGTAATTTGCTCTGGTGTATATGTAAACCGCAAACACAATTCACACAATTTGTTTTTCATATCATGCTTCAGTTTAATGTGACTTACCTTACCCACCATACTCTGTCCTGTAATAATCTACAAGTCCAGTGCCAAGAGCACTGCACAGCGATAACCACACCTCATATGTAGCTTACATGTAGGAAAGTCTCTCTTTTATTCTATAGTCTAACATCGAGAGAACCAATTATAAAATCATGCACTTTCCTTCTGCAAAGGAATCCAATTAAAATCCACTCTCCTGGGATGTATTAAGACAATAGATCCTGTGCACCCGTATCGCTTTTGGGGACTTTTCTTGACATATAAAATGTACTGCCCCTGGACTGTTTTAATTACCAAAACATATATTTCCTATGTGTTCACCAACAAATCCTCAGATTCTTTTTAATTTTGCCTATATTGTATTGGTTCAAATGGATCAAATTAGCTGATATCCCACCCGGTGTGAACAGAGAAACAGGAGAAGGCATTGCCAGGGGAAATAAAGTGATTTCTATGAAAGGTAATAAATACCTGAAAGTGTTACATGTGCACATTACCTAGCATACTTGCCCTTAATTAGGTCCACCTTAACCTTCCAGGATTGTTATGCCCCATCTCTCCTACACTTGTGCTCTCACTGAGAAGAGCTATCAGGATTCCTAATCTGCAAGCAGAAGCTGTTCACAAAGATTCCAGCTTCAGTATCAGCTTTTTATACATGCCCGAAATAGGTGAATCCAAGCTTTGTAATCTTGCCACACAGTGAAAACTTTGGCTTTATATGTCTGTGAAGGTTCTCATTCATCCAGGTCATGGTATATCTGTAAAAAATAAGTCAAGGCAACTGGACTTGCTGTATTTTTCTTGAAGACGTTTTACTGGTCATCCAACCAGCATCCAACCTGAATTGAGAAAGCTGGTTAGATGACCAGTGAAACGTCTTCAAGAAAAATACAGCAAGTCCAGTTGCCTTGACTTAGTTTTTACAGATATTTTGGCTTTATATATTCCAGTATTGTTTGTTAGCAAAAACAGGACGAAAGTGCACTATGCCGCACCAAAAGAAAAGCCTGCACCTTTTGTCCCACAGAAGCGCATTGCATAGGTGTGAAGAGGCACTAAAGACAATAATGGGATTCCTCTACTCATGTCCAAGTAATGAAGTGCTGAATGTTTAAACTAGGCACAGGATCTGGCCAGAATGTATTTGGCCAGATGCTTCTACATATGATTCGATATAAAAATCTCCTTTAGGACTGGAATTGTAAGTCGCAGCAGCAATTCCAATTGATAAAACCAGATCCATTTGGTTATCAAATCCTTATCCCATTTTAAGCCCTGATTAATGGGGAGTGTCCCCAAAGGACGTTGGCTGTTTTTGATTGAGTTGTAAACAATTGAAGGCACTTTTGAAATCTTTCCTCTTTGGGTTTGGTGCCCCTTATTTCCAAACACTGAGTCGCTTCTGGCTACCAAATAAGGAGGGTCTATTTTGTTTGGGAGCTGCCTTTCCAGAGCCAGTGAGCTTATCTGCCAACATTTCTGCATTTGGACGGTTTGAATGAGTACCTCTTAAAGTATTGTTTTGGAGTACTGGACTAGAGAACTCCAGCTAATCCCCACCCTTCTGTGTCTCTATCCGCATGAATACATTCATTTCTTTATCAGTAAAACAATGCTGCTGAATGTATTTTACTATAGGTACTAAATTCCTTTTAAACATTTGCTCAGTTTATGGAAAATTAGTCAGGTTCTCATGTTTTTTGGTGCAAGTGAAAATTTCTTAATGTGCACAGTTTTTGATGGAGAAATCAAGCCACAAAATATGTTCACAGGAGCTGCTTTTCAACCATCTCCTTTTGTGAGAACTGGGCTAACACCTCCTTCTGACACCTCCCTCCCCAGAGAACAAAGAACTTAGCACATTACGCAAAAAAAAAAAACAGCACCAAGGATCCTAAAGAGGAACTTCACCCTTATCTTGATGACGACAAAGACATCTTTAGAAATGTTTAGTAATGACAATCTACAAACATATACTTATAATTGCAGGCTTGTTATTCTTTGCACACCTCATTTCTTTTCCTCCCCATTCTTCTCACAGTGGCCATTATCACTAAGGGCAGGTGAATCCATCTCCCTTTATTTCCTGGAACTTTGCGTGTACTGCCTGGAACATGTGACTATGCACGTCATGTCAGGAAGAAAAAATGCCTTTGCCGTTTACAGATGAGATTTCCCAGGAAGGCACTGGTAATGTATCCTTCCCAAGATGCCAGGGCTACATCACCAGTGTCTCACTCATCCAGGAAGCAGAAAAACAGTAATTGTAAAGAAAAGAAAACAATGCAGAGCTGCATTCTAATATGATTTTTTTGTGAAAAGGGGGTAAAGGTCTGCCTTAACTTGGTTGGAGCCCTTTGGTTCAACAAAGGTAAAATATTTTCAGTGATTTCAGCCAATCAGCTGCACACCTGCTGCTGTTAAGAGTACAATTGTCCAGCTGGGGATTCCCTCATCCATGCTGTTTAATGTGGATGGGGGCTCAACGAGAAAACACTGATTATGTGTGGCCAGCCTCAGTTTTGGACTTGATATTTACATGTGTTGTAGAACTGAGAAAATCAAAAAGCAGTTAAAGCTTTACCCAAAGAAACATGAAAGCAAAAGTAAACTCAAATTAACAGATATCACTCATTCTGCAGACAGTGTGTTACCTTACTAAAGGTTAAAGCAGAAAGACAACTCAGTAATGGAAAATAATGGTTTAAGATCACAACTTATAGCTGAGCTGATGCAGAATGCAATGAGCCATTTGTCCTTGCTAAAGCTGAACTCTGGGCACAAAAGCTTGTATGTAAATTCAGGCCCTACAGAACTACATCTCCCAAACACCTTTTCCGTACACACAGTGTTTGGGCATTAGGTACACTGTTGGGAGTCAAGGCAGCAGCACAGAGGTCTGGGCATAGGTGGAGTTCTGTAGTCGAACTGGCAAGAATGACAATGCTGTTTCGGATTTTAGTACAGTAAAGGGACTGTGTTATTAGCCAAAAACAGGAAATTCATTTTTTCCCAGACATACACTTAAACTAACAACCAAAAGTGAAGTTGTGCTTTACATATACTCCTCACCCACTTAGCGCAGTTGGCATTGCTAAATATCTGCCTTTCTCCCTGCTCTGCTCCTGAGTATGCATCCTTGCCAGGCACTACGCAGCTTTGCAAGAAGGACATCCCTCTCTGGTACTTTGCCTATTGCACACACACTCCATTGATTCCGATGGATGGCCTGTACGGATGGCAATGCCCAGCCATCAAGCAGAATAGAAACCAGCCACACACAAAAATGTGGCTGTGCCGCTAACGCCTACAAGGCGCAGGTTCTGGCCAGGATGGTTTTTTTTGTTCAATAATGTTTTATTAATATTTTCAACAATTTACAAACAATATAGCAGTATCAACAAGAAGAAAAATAGAAGGTCACAATATCAAATGGAGGCATAAAGTGGTAGGATCAACAGTTGGTAACCATTTAAGCCCATGAGGGATATAGTAATAAAAGACAGTATACTTATGAAGAACACAAACAATGCCTTGAGGCAAATTCATCAGTGCTAGTAATGTTCTGAAGGGCCCCAACATGGTAGGGCAAGTAAAGTGAATCCCTGAACTCTGCTGAAAAGAGGTTTTTAATGCAAAGGCTCCGTGGCACATTGCAGAACTTGTTAGAGAGAATGACTGTAATGTTTAGTGTGTGGGGGCTACGCTGGGGTAGGTGAGACAACATTTAAGGACATTTTTACTAAAGGTTGTCCTTTTGTCAGCTATATTCCAGGTGCCTTAAAACAGAACTCTGGGTACAAATTTGAATAACCCTTGCACCGCTAGGGTTAACTGCTTGTTTTTGTCTAGGTTCAGAAAAAAAGTTATACTCACCTAATCCTCTGAGCCAACCAGCTCTTAGACTGTCCCTTCTGCCTTGATCCCCCTCTGGTCTAAGGTCCCTGAGTCATCACGTTCTATACATAGTGTATAGGACGTGAGGACACAGAGGAACATACCTTCGCTGCAGCAGAAGAGGAGACAGGCAGGAGGGAGCTCTGTCACAGCCAGCCTGCTCTGATGTGCACGTGAGTATAACTTTGGTTATTTTAAACCTAGACAAAAACAAGCAGTTAACCCTTGCAGTGTGGGGGAAGCCCTACTGCAAGGGTTAATAACATTTGTGCCCAGGGTTCTGCTTTAATGCAGGTCTTCTGTATAAACTCTGGGACCTCCCAATGCTCTACACAGCAGATCCAAACAATGACCTACTAGGCACACAAATAATAAGTATATATGTTAACCACTTACCGTCCGCCCGTTGTAAAAAAAACGGTTTCTGTCCCCAAAAAAGGGTATAAAATTCATTTCAGTACATCGCTGCATGACGGAATAAATGTCAGTTAAAGTACCGCAGCGCTGAATACTGACAAATGGCCTGGATGGGAAGGGGGTTTAACACCGCGGATGTCAACTGGTTAATAGGAAAAAAATAAATCTTGCCACCTGCATCTGAAATAGTAACAAAATACATTTGTCATTATGATGGACTCTCAATAGTTTCAAATGGCATATTTGCTAAGATTTCTCAGAGCCCATTTAGACTTCTGTGTTTTAATGCACATGGTACAACGCTCTAAAACACAGGTGTGCAGGTTACCCATAATAAAACTAGTTCCTGTTCCCATTTCTACGCTGCAGTGCATTTTGTTGAGATATGACATCTTTTTTTTCTGTGTGCATTGGGAGATCCATAGAAGTCAATCACAAATGCATATAAGATACCTTTAGATGCATTTTGATGTGATGTATCTCCCCATTGGGGACAAAGACAGCAATTGAAACATTCCTCACACCATCCAAAACGCAAACAACCCTAAACAGCATTAACTCCTTCCTTCACTTCAGCTATTATTTTTGTGTTTTTTTGCATTTGTTTTTGCCATTTACAGTATATATAAACTTTGTTTTGTAGCACTACATACTAAAACAAAAACTGACATTCTTTGAACCAGAAAGGTAATTTTAGTGTCATTATAAATGTTAACTGGTTGTGATGGCATGACATTTTTAGTTCAGTGAAATTTTTTTGCTAAGTTTAATCCTTTAATTACATTTTGGTATTTAATAAAAAAATTCAGGCCTCCCGCGGGCTGGTTTGGGGTTTACTGAAATGTATAAGCAGAATTCCTGTGGGAGGGGACCACTGAAAAGAACTCAGTTCCCAAGGTACATATAAAAACCACCACTGCCACAATTTACCAAATCCTAATTATTCTTTTAAAAAAAATGATTATTCCTAATTCATCCAATGAACTGAGATTGTACCAACTGACCTGTGATATTGAAAAATTCTAAATTCTAGGATACGCTGACAAGGATGAGTATTAAAAACTCGAGAACACCTATCACCATACAGCACAGGACTTGAAGTCTGATTGTAAAGCTCAGCTGGTGCACAGCAACTCAGAATCAAGACAGATTTGATCTACCTACACGAGCTGAACTGAAAAGTGACCGCGTTTTTTTGAAGCTATAAAAAGAGAATAAAAGGCAATTTTATACATTTAGCTTCCTAAAGCTAAAAAGATTATACATTCAGTCAATGAAAGGGGTTGATTAAAGCCAACGTGAACATTGGAAGCAGGATAGTTTTTACTTACGTAAGACAGGTTTTTATAGAAAAAGGATGGTGCATTTTCAGTAAGTACATATTGGTAGATATTATTAATTTAGCTAGTAAAATCATAGCTTTATGGGCACCGGAGAGATAAGAGTGGGAAAAACCAAACTCTGTCACATTTAAAAAGAAACATCATCGTAAAGGCCACTGTGAGGGAAACTGCACCTGTTGTCAGGAGATCATATATCATTTAGACACAGAGAAACAAACCTAAAGTATTGTATTTTTTTCTTATATGTGAAAGTCCAAAAGTCAAAAGAACAGTTCTGTTTCTAAACCTGTATACTCTCCCCAGATAAACAGGCTTACAAAAAAAGAAATCTACTTATAGGATGTTCATGGTGCCTCTTCCAGTGGTAGGGGCTTGTGAGCACTTGCTTGTCTCCACTGTTCTTCTGAACGGTCTCATTACTACAGCTTCTTGTTGTAACACTAAAGCCGGCCATACACTACTTGAATTTTGGCCAATTTAGCAGAAATTTGAAGCACCCAACTCAACATTTTTCAACTGACTTCAGGGAGAAGACCGTGAGCTGAGCAGTCAGTGGTATGTGATCACACAGTTCTCGATTAATAGAGCCGAAGTGTAACAACTGCAGTGTCACATGGCCGCTCTAAGTATGGGGATGAGTGTATTTCATAATTCTCCTTTAAGTGCATCAACATGAAAACGCTTACTAGTTCAGTGTAAATGTGTTACAAATATTCATTCGAACAGATGTGTGCCCCCCACTCCTGCAGACAAAGCAAATTATTTTTTGCAAAACTGTGTAACACTGCAGACTTAAATGCACATAGTGTGCAAAGAAACCACACGGGAATAATCTAGGAGCTATTACATAAGACCACATTAACACCCCTTACTAATGTTTATCACATAGTAAGGTAAACAAGTGATCAAAATCTAAGAAAAGCTGAAGGGATGATGTAGTTAAAAAGGATAATGCCAACAAGATTTAACTTACATCAAGCAAAAAATCCAAGCTGAAGCATATATCTACAGGCAGTGTCAAAGCCTGTCATAATAGTTCTCACTGTGTGTTGAACTGCCAGCTATCTAAATGTTCATCTTATTTATGCTACTCTGAAGAAAAAAATTAGGCCAATAAGAAGTGCAATAAGATTTGTATTTACTTACCATAAAATATTTTTCTTGAAGTCTATTAAAGAACACAGGAAGATAGTAATTCTTAGACATTTGGGTTATACCGCCGCCTTTAGCAAGTTTTAACACTGGCAAACAGGAAAAAAATTAATCCAGACCACACTTAACACTGCCTCCTACCATGGGAACTCGTCCCTGTTGATTGAGCAAGTCACAAAAACCCTCCAGGAAGGAGGGTTAGAAAGGGAAGAAAGTCAAGGGAAGAAAGTCAAGAATAGGGAAGAAATAGGGAAGAAAGTCAAGAATCCCAAGGAGTGCATCTCAGGATCATTTTTTTTTCCCAGTTTTTTTTGCTAAAATTAGGTACCTCGGCTTATATTCGGGACGGCTTATACTCGAGTATATACGGTACCTGAGATGCACGCCTTGAGATCCTTGACCTTTCTTCCCTGTCCCTTTTGGAGGGATTTCATGACTTGCTGAATTGCATTGATCCCTCACTCCTCTCCACAGGGGGGACCTTTTGCGGAGAGGAATGAGGGATCAATGCAATACCACTCTCAAGGATCGATCTTTAGCAAAGCTGGAATCATAGATCCTAGGGAGCAAGCAACTCAAACAATTCTGGAAAATGCACAATGATGTCCAGTAATGCCAGAAGCAGCTAATAAATACAGCAACAATCTAAAGTGGATATTACAGCTTTTGTGGCCACATGGAAGGTCTCAGCCTCATTCTGTGAAGTTGCATAAAATAGTAATAGGGCTCCGAGGAGCTATAGTGCTGGCATCGTACCCTTCTAGTGATAACGAAAAATTGCCCCTATCCACCATGCAGAGTATAGGCTGAGGTCATCCATTCCAGCAGGACTGCCATCTGTGTGTCTATTAAGAAACATGTTGCACTGCAAAGCATAGCGCAGTGAATCCTAAGGGGAGGCACGGCCTTGCTTACCCACAAACTCGGGCAGCTAATGCTAAAGAGGTTCGCAGATGGCCAAAAAAGTCACGGAAGGCAGGCAGTGAAGTGAGATTGGAGAACAGTGGCTCCACAAAGCACTGCACTGCAAAAACAGCAGCAGGAAGCATCTTGCTCTGGGCAGAAAAGGTGGAAGGAAGAGTACGGAGAGCACACTCCATCTAGAAGATGACATCAGAGCTGGGTTCTCTCAGCAGGGAACAGTTAATGCTACAAAATGGTGGTGGCGGGAAATTTTAAATGGTGCCCAATGGTACCAGTTATGGGTTAGCACCCAGTGATTCAGCCCCACCGTGCATACTCTCTACACAAGTCACAGTACACCAAGCTCTGGAAAGCACCACAAGCAGAGCCCAGTGTCTGAAGGTCACATTCCAAGCTAGCCTAGCTAAAACCAAAGAAAACATATCCACAGTGTACAGAGTATCTTGGTTTAAGAATACAATACAGTAAATTAAAAGGTCGACACAAGCAAAAAAAATGATAGCTGGAGATGGGGTTATACAGAGTGCTGGCTTATTTTTTTTGGCTGCAATCACTGCTTTAATCCTGCCCTACAATGGTTGAGTGACAATGGGACCTGATTCTGACATCACTTGAAGTGACACTTCATCATCTCCCCCCACAACCCATTTCATGTGAAAAGACAAAGAAAAAGAATAAAGGTCAAGTGACCACTGCAAAAGCATCTGAAAAGGGTCCTTTGGAGCTACAATTTCATAAACTAGAAGCACATTGTTATAGTTCTATGCCTGCAACATTTTCCTTCTTTGTGTGCTCTAAAAGTCACATTTGCTTTAACCCATTCACTGGACTGATCTATGGGTTACAGCGAAGCAGAACTACTTCCAATGGGTTAGCTCAGTAACCCTTATGGTAGGGGCATTCCCTAAGGCTATAAGCTCATAGTAACTTAAAGCAGAAGGGTTCCCTAGACTCAGGTTGATGAATAGCTATGATGAACTGCTGACAAGCCACCGGATGCAGCAATTAAGAATGTGATTATCCCACAACCTGCCACATTTGGCAGAACTTAAGATGCCGGTATACTACCCACCACACCAAGGTGATGAACACTAATTAACGTATGGCATGTCCTTCAAGGGTACAGGGAATCACCACACTTTAAGTGACTGCATTGACAGAGGTTGATCTGCATGTCCTTCCCTTACGTATGTGGTCTTTGTTGTTTAATGTTATACTACATTTACCTGTGTTGTTCCATGCTAAATGGCTAAAAATGACAAATAAAGAATTTATAAAAAAGAATGTGATTATCCCCACCACTGCTGCCCATCAGTGTGCCCTCCTCCCTCCGAGTGCTCTCCGCTGTCCTTGCAGCTCACTGGCTCTGCTGCCCACTGTCTCCTCCCGGTGTGTCCTCCTTCTGCAGTGCTGCTCCTCCCCCAGCTCTTGTGTGCCCTTCTGCTGCCAGACTCCCCAACGGCAATGAGACCAGAACCCTTGCTTCATGCCCGACTCATCGCCGACTTTTCTGTTCAGGATGGCCTGAGTGGAGATGAGTGGCCACTGTACTGACTCATTAAATGTGTTTATGTTTTCCCTTATTGAGCTACTGATCTCTGTAAACAACATACTGTTTTGAGCAAGGCAGGAAAGGATAGTCTGCAAAACACGTGGAGTCGCCTAGGGACTGAAAATGAGAATACAAATATTTATACGCAATATTTTATATTTATCTGACTTAAAAAAAGAAGAAGCTGGTCCCTTGAGCAATGTCCCTGATATACTGTTTTAGGGTGGTTCCTTTCTTTTGCAGGGTCCTTTGGGGCCACCCTTAGGTGTGCTAGTAAGCTGTGTGTGTCTCCACAAAGACACAGGCATGGCAGGGCAAGCCAATCCCCTCCCCCCCCTTCTCCCCCCTCCTTCCTACACAGGCATAGCAAGGCAAGCCAATTCCCTCCCCCCCCTTCTCCCCTCTCCTTCCTTCTCTCTTTTCAAGCTAGTAGATGGACAGCTGCTGAAAACTGCTAGAGACTGAGCTCTCCCTTGTGATCTTGGACTGCACAGTAAATTCAGGGAAGCTGAGCTGAAAGAGTTGGAACCAACTGTTCAGAAATATGATGACTGTTAGTGTTTGGGCAAAATGTAAATAAATAATTTGCTGGGCCATGTATATTTGCTTTATCTGGATTTATCATTTTTTTAAAAAGATTGAGAGTTGAATATTTCTTTAATGAAACCTTTGTTTTCTTACAAACCTTTTCTCAGAGCTTTCTTTATTGGAGGATCTACTTAAAATAGAGTTAGCAACCTGGACAGACATGACATTATAAAAGTGTCGTCTTGTTGCAGGGACTTCCTTTCCTGGCCATACACAAGCCTTCACCTTAAACTCAAAACTATATTTATACTTTTCTTTCCACAGGAAGGGGGAGAATACAAATGTTGAAAATGGAAGTGCAAACTGATCATTACCGTAAAATCTTGCTTGTTGTTTAACCACCTTTGAAGCCCACCAGAGTTTACATGCGATACATGCATTTTCACACGAGAATTTCCACAGCTCTATCCAGTTTGAGTGCTATTTAAAGCAGGACTCCGGGGGAAACAAAATCCTAACCCTTGCAGTGGGGCTACCCCTGCACTGCAAGGTCTAAGTGCTTAATTTTGTCTAGGTTTAAAAATAACAAAGTTATACTTACCTAATCTTTGGAGCTGGCTGGCTCTTAGACCAGTTCCTTACTCCTCGCTTCCCCCCTCCACTGGTCTAAGGTCCCGTAAGTCATCACACTCTATATACTGTGTATAGGACATGAAGACGCCGAGTGACATACCATAACAGCAGAAGGGGCCGGTCTAAGAGCAAGTCGGCTCTAAAGATTGTTATTTTTGAACCTAGACCAAAACAAGCAGTTAACCCTCACCCTTTACCTGGAGTTCTACTTTAAGGAAAGAAAAACAATGAGGTTGCAATTTCTGACCTCTGCTTCCGAATGTTAGCTGCTTGGCTTTAATGCTGATCCCCTTGCTTCAATACTTTGTCGTTGACTCAGCACAAGAATGTAAATAAGAACTTCTAAATTTCTTTATAATTTTCTTACTGTGCAAACTTGTTTCAAGTCAGTGACTCAAGTCAGGCCATTGACTTCATGACAAGTTGTCAGTTTCATTATAGCACACTGGGGACAACTACCAAAACTCTTGCTCCATATAGCCTGCATTTACAATGGTACTAACCTTCAGAAAATAGTAACTATCACATTTCATCCAGGTAGAAGATTGCTGGTGCAATAGCCAGCCTGCTATTGGCCATTTCAAACTGCAATAGCCAATTTGCACCTGCCCACTGCTTGCTGTGCGCTCCTCCCAGCATGGAGGAGAGATCTAGGAAATCCAACCAATTAACTAATAACGAGAATAGTTGACAACTATTCTCATAATCGATTAATATTGATTAGTTAGTTGCAGCCCTACTTGTGACTTTTCTTTAGAAGGTCTCCTAGCTACTACGCAGGTACACTGTAGGAAATGGGATTCGCTATGGCTTGCTGGCTTCAGCTCTTCTGGCTGATCAGCCTAGAGGTCATAGGCTTTCCACACCTCCCTGTTAGTATGTCATTATGATCCTACATTGGTGTGAGAGGCAGAGACCATCAGTGTTCTCCATTTACATTGGATACACAACTGTTTTTTTAAACAAATAAAAAGTGGGTAACGATTGAGCGGCCCAAAGCGAGAATTAGGAAGGGATAAAACCAATCCTGCACCAAATTTTCGGCAAAGTGGAAGAATAGTTTCTACAGAGAAAAGCCCATAGAAGTTGTTTCCTTCATATGATACCACCCTCATCACCTCCCTCTAATGCAAAGAAGAGACTAGACAAGATGGCATATGGATATTATGGAATATGGATAACGTAAGGTAACATAAATTAGCACTATGCATGGATGCATGATTTTTAATTTGCAATTTCACAGTGTTTTCATAAAAAAAATTATCAATGCGAAAAAAGCTTTCCAGCCTTTATTTGATATAAGCCTCACTGAAGTGCACAAGTTGTTATAGATGATCTTTGTTAGTTAACGATATCACACTTCACTCTCATTCAAAGAACCCAACCAACTCCCCCTGTGTATTTAAACGTTAGTACAAAAAGTCTTGCTGGAATGATTAAATAATGAAAAAAAAAGGCTGAAATAATTCTCTTCCCTGGAAACATGCCTGAATGTCGGGTCACTTTATTAGCAGTGGAGGGAGCGTAGAATAAGATTTGCTCCAGGAATAGTAAGTATTTAATATCTTCTATTTCACTTACCCATTTTAGCTTAAAGTGACATTAAAGGCTAAATCCCCCCCCCCCTCCTCCCCCCAATGCTAGTGTAAGGACTTACCTTAAATCAGGGGTGCCAATTAGGTAGATTGTGTTCTACCAGTAGCTCTCAAAGCTGATGCTGGTAGATCACAAAGGGTATATTTATTTAGCTGTACACACATGATTTCCTATTAGCCCGAGTCTGCTGAGCCAAGCTCCCTGACACCTTTCTGGTGGAAACTGGTGGTTGAAGTGCTATGTATTACATCAAAGAATATTAGTTTACACAGCCTGTTGCACTGCACTGTTTGCAAAATACAGCAAGGTGAGCCAGGATAGAGAAAGCGGGGAGAGACAGCCAGGGGAGAGAGCAAGGAGAGACAGCCAGGGGAGAGAGCAAGGAGAGACAGCCAAGAGAGAGCAAGGAGAGACAGCCAGGAGAGAAAACGAGGAATGACAGACAGGAGAGAGAGAGCGAGGGAGGTCTTTTTTTCGTTGGTAGATCTCATGTAGCTCGTCATTTGAAAAGTAGATCTTAACACAAAAAATTGTGGGCACCCCTGCCTTAAATGATGCCTCTTGATCCGATCATCTTCTTTCCCGTAGTTTTCAGGAGTCCCTCCAGCGCTGGTGCTGGTCTCAGATCCAGCGCTGACTCCTCTTTCTTAACTGACACTTCCTGCCCCACGGTCTCTGTGCAAGTGCAAACTTGCACAGTGCACGCTGCTGCATTAACTTACCTTGTGTCTCTCCTCGTCTTCCGGCCATTGGCCTGGATGGGAAGGGGGTTTAACACCGCGGATGTCAACTGGTTAATAACCCTTAAAGTTAAGAGCAATATCAGGCAACAATGTAACTGTTCTACAGGATCCGCTCATTTGAGTTCTGTACAATCTACTTCAGCCAGATTCCAAAGAGCTTCTCACGTGTGTGATTAGGAGGTATGCTTCATGAAGCCTGTGCTACTTCTTTATCTGGTAAAATTAATTCAGTCAAACCAGAATCTAAATGGTGGCCAATGAACTAAGAACTGACATTCTGGTACATCAGGTATGTGAGAAGAAGTATAGAAGTGAATTTGGGAATACCTGCTTTACACACAGGTAAGCAAAAGAGGTTCACAGGTCACCAACAAAAAGAGTGGGATAAACATCTATATTACAGATATGCATAAAGCCTTAAAGAAGAACTCAAGGATTTTTTAAAATTAACCCTTGCAGTGTGGCTATCTCCACACTGCAAGGGTTAACTGCTCGTTTTGGTCTAGGAACGAAAATAAAGAAGCTATACTCATCCAATCCCTTCAGCCTCTTCTCCCCTGGGCTCCGCTAGTCTGAGGACCCTTGACGTCATCACGTTTTGTTCAGGTCCTATAGACGTTAGGACACCGCAGGACATTCCACCACCAGAAAGGAAGGCGTGGTGAGCATTTAATGACAAAGACCGGGGATAGGATTAGTATATCTTCTTTATTTTCACACCTAGGCCAAAAGAAGCACTTACAGTGCGGGGGTAGCCTGGAGATCTTCTTTAACCGTGTAAGCCCTGATTGGTGAAAATATTTTTAAGTTTGACTGGAGTGGACCTTATAACATAGGTCCACTTTATGTAGAGTATTTAAAACTTTAATATCCTGGGAACCCCTTTCCTATGTAGGTTAAGCAGCATGGGTTGTATCCCTTGGGCACTAGTCAAGTAGATGTTTAATCCAGATGGAAAGCAACTCAGAGGGTTAGGGTTGGCTTGGGCATTCACGCCTTTCTTTAGAACTAGCCATCTCGGGCCAAAGAAACCCAGTGATTTCACATTATCTCTAAATCTTCAGGAATCCTTTGACAATATCAAATCTGTCTATCATTTTAAGAGACATGCTTAGGGAGGGTGGGAAATGTGCACATTTCTTTTAATAACCTCTAATGCCTGTCCACCCAAATGACTGTTCCTTCAAACAAATTGGAGCAGGACCACTCAGGACTGCATATTCAGCTTTTTTTCTTTATATGTAATTTTCTACAACTCTCCACTATTACCCATAACAGTACTTTGGCAGAGGTGAGAAATCTGTCATTTCAAGCTGCTGAGTCAGATCTCTCTCCTCCAAAAAAGCCAAGGCAGATATTAATGGCTCGTTGAGCTTGTGTATGTGTGGGAACTGGAAGATGAGGTAGAGAGAAAGCAAAAGAGAGAAAGAAAAAAAAAACAGAGAAAGAGAGGGAAAGTGTGTCTGAAACATTAACATATAAAATATATGTTTTCCGCACACCTTAAGCTTCAGAATTACGTCTTTATTGGCCTTCTTGCAGCATAAGGAAATATTGCAACGTTTCGGACGTGACACGTCATGACACATCGTACCTGACTAAGGGACCCTACATGGTTCCCGAAACGTTGCAATATTTCTTTATGCTGCCAAAACCTAAATAAAAACGGAATTCTGAAGCTTATGGTATGCAACCAGCATATCTTTTATTAATTTGATATGGCGCAATCCACCAGTTGTTCAAGCACCCAACTAACAAGGAGAACACTGTTATGGTATGCAATGGAGATCGCATACCATAAACACTGCTTATAACACACATTAATATGAGTCATCTTGGCTAGTCACAAGAATACTGGTCTGAAAATTCTCCTGTAAAAATAAGCTAAGGAAGTTTTAATACAGATAAAGATAAAGCCCACTGCAGCCGCATCCTTATTTTACACAACTTGTTTCCAATGTTGAACAATATCTATTTCTTTACATGTAAAACCAAATCATATTCTTTAGACCTCACACATACTACAGCTACTTTCTAGAAGTTAGGCAACATTTCTAACAACTTAACCAAAGAATGCAAAGTGAAAAGATTTAAAGTAGAAATAAACTTTCACAAAAGAATACTTAGGAGTCTATTTATATTTGCTATGCAATTTGTACAGCCAATATTTGCTGGACATTCATCTACCTGTATTTGCCAGCATTTGGCATTTTCAAGGAGGATTTGCCCATCAGCGTTCAACAGAATAAATATCTTCTGATTATAAATAAGATTTGCCGATCACATTTAAAATGAAACAACATTCATCCATTGGCATACAACATAATATAGAGCAAAGGCAAACAAATTGATTTGTAATGCGAGAGCCTGCAACATTTTTCTTAGGAGCCAGCTCCATTGACGTCAAATAAAGAAAACCTCAACATTTAGGTGCCAGCTGTAATTTTAAGGGACATTGGCTACCTGGCTCCTGGGATATGTCCAGCCCTGACAGATGGGGTTCCAATTATGAACAGATTTCCCTATCAGTCTCTGCATTACATGTAGGGTGAAATCTCTTTAAAATTTGTAGCCAAATGCTGTACAATGCAGTAGGGCTGAAGTTGATCCAGATCCCCTGCTTCGCCCCAGTGCGGTTTGTGTGTGTCCGAGCATTAGCAGAAGGGGAGGGGGAGAGGCGGTGCTCAGTGCAGATGGTGGAGATGCGGCGGGTGTTGGTTGTCCTACCGTCGGGGGGTAGTGGGGAGCGGCTGGGGGGCGACACCCCCAAACAGTACTGCCCGATGCTGGGAAGAGTCCTGGTTGACACAATGGAGGCCATGGAGAGGTGAGCAGGGCCCCCGCCTGTCATCCCTGTTGGTAGTTCCCAGTTGGTGTGTGCATATGGGTGCGGGTGTTCTATCACGGCAGCGCCTGTACTGATAGACGGAGATCACTTCCCAGCGGGTGCACAGTTTTTTTTTAGTCAGAGGGCTAGATCTGCAGACCCCACAAAATCTACAGCCCCCTCATAACCTCATAACCTGCTAGTGGAGACCGCAATACACACCTCTGTCTGAACAATGCTGTATTATGGGGACTCCTGCACACCTATCCCCCCAAACCCTATACCCCTCCTCCGTACCTAACCCCCCAACTTATATACCCCTCCTCCGAACCTAACCTCCGTAAACTCTTATACCCCACCTCTGTACCTAACTCCCCAACTCTTATACCCCTCCTCCATACCTGACTCCCCAACTCTTATACCCCTCCTCCGTACCTAACCCCCCAACTCCTCTATCCCTCCTCTGTACCTACTTTACCAACTCCTATACCCATCATCTGTACCTAATCTCTCAACTGTTATACCCCCCTCTGCCTTGTGTGGACCCCTGATATTCCCCAAACAGTAAAGTTAAAAAAATTATAAATAAAATTAAAAATAATGTTCTGAAGTAAAATTTATGTTTGTAACACTGCATTTGTGTATTTTATTTTAAATTAAAAATGTTATTTAATTTTTTGTATCCGATTAATCTAAAAAATATTTTGCCAACTAATCGATTATGAAAATAATCGTTAGTTACAGCCCCAAAATACAGACAGTCTGCAAATTACATAACAAATCTTTTATAAATCCTGTAGACTCCTCCTATGAACTTCCTGTGGATAGCTGCACCACCCTTCTAGAGGGTGGCTACTTTTGTTCCCCATGGTCTAAAAGAAGCCACCGATCCAAGCTCTCTCTCGGGATAGAATACAATCTCACGTTTAGTTTACTAATTTGCATTGAAATGATAGTCTATCTTAGGAGTGAGCTTGGAGCGTTGGCTACTTTACAATATCGATTACCAGTTTAGATCCAGATTTGTGAAAATAACAAGAAGCAAACATAGACTCAAATGGAATTAATATTATCATATAATATTGTGACATATGTTAAACTTCTATGTCACAGCTTTGGTATATTAACAGGAATCTGTCAGGAAAAAATATAGGAGCTGCCACTGCAGACTTTGAGGGTGTAAGCTCCAGGACTACATTCTCAACCTGACTTCACAATCTAAATAACTACTTGCCCAGAAAAGTATTCACAGGTAGGGAATTCTAACTCTACAGACTGCATACTTATTTCGGGGCAGCGGCTCATTACATAATGAAATGAGCTTTAAATACATCAAAAAAGTTGGCAATGGCAGTCACCCGGTTTTCTTTTGTGTTAGCTTGTCTTTTAAGTTGGTACTAAATTGTTCTGCAGCTTCACTACGGAAGACCATTAATTATGTAGGCTATTGGGAGATCATTAAAAAGTGCATCTGATATTGGATGTGCATGTGTAGCTAGGTCCCTACCAGAGACTTTGTGTTCGTTTTTTGCAAACATGTTATAACCTGATATTCTGACTATTTAAGATTACTTAAAACACCCAAAACATTACATACTTAATGATATATATATTTTTTATGTCTCACAATATCTGGGCAGGTGTTTATCAAATTTTCAGCAAACAATATATAAAATTGTGGTTCACTTAAACACACCACTATGGGGCGTAAGAGCCATGGGAAGCAACCACTCTGTGTGAACGGAGCGGTGAGTGGAGCAAATAGAAGGAGAGTATGGGTGGCTAATGGGCCTGGCATTGCAGCCCATTTCCATTGTAATGCAAAACATTGTTGACTCACTAGCACTTTTTGAAAGAAAATGCAGTTTTTGCTGCCATATTCACTTTCTTCCAAATACTGCCTTCTGCAGCACTCAGTAGTACATTCCTGGCCCTCTTCCATGTTGAATGACTCCCAGCATCATTCTACACACTTATGGTGAGTCCAAGGCATCATGAAACAACCACCTGGGGGTGCTTCACCATGCCAGCCTGAGCACACAAGAGAATGCTTTAGAGCCTTGGTTCTCAACTGGTGGGTCGTGACCCAAAAGTAGGTCGCGACCCCATGTTCAGTGGGTCGCCGCATGCCTTCCACTTTTCTAGGTGAGAGGCTCCTTTGCCTCCCCCTAGCGCAGCACTGTCAGTTCAAGCAACCATTCAAAATATGCTGCCCGGCACTGAGCATCAGCTTAAGGTGAGATGGGGCTATAGCCATGAGAGAGCTCCATCCATACGTGCATTGCTTACTGCTCCCTCACCTGTCCTATAGAGGTGTCATGATGACATCACATTCTGGCGCCCGGCACCTCTACGGGGCACACAAGGTAACTGTACAAGTAATGCACATATGGATGGACCTCCGTCACAGCACAGCAGCCCACACTGGACCCCAGGCTGATGATGCATTCCAGTTCTTGTAAGGTAGGGAGACTGGGTGGACCTTAAAAAAAGTTAAATTAAAACATTTTTGTGTGTGAGAATGTGTGAAATTGTATCTTTGGTTGTGTATGTATGTCAGTGTTTTTGAGGGCCCGTTCACACTAGTACAGTGCATTAATCGCATAGTACCGTGCGATTAACACACTGTATCACGTAATCGCACCTACCGTGCATTCTGGTGTGGGAGGTGTGTTGCATTGCCATTCATTTGAATGGTACACCAGTAGAACACGCGGTACCCTAATGCCATGCGTTGTATTGCAGTGCGACTTGGGTCGCAACTTAATGATCAAGGACAAATGTGGGTCCTGAGGTTACACAGGTTGAGAAACACTGCTTTAGAGGACATCGCTCACATCATTACATGGGAGCCATTCTCTGCAGCACAGAGGACCACTCACCACCCTGGAAGGAAGACTAGAAATAACTCAGGATTCTGAAGATTCTTCAGCCAGCGATTTGTGCTCACTACTCCAGATATCTGCAGTGACAAGAGTTTTTTGCAGGTGGGACTTTATTTTAGACATTTATTTTAGCAAGTGAACCTTTTGCTTTGCCCTGCGTGAGCAAAGCGCAGGAGTGCTTTTAAATCAAATTCTCTCTTTTATGACCTTATGTCCACTTCAAAGTGTCAGCAGGCTTTGATAAACTGGCAGTTTCACGGCACCAAGTGGGCAGCAATATCTCTCTTGTGCTATAGAGTCGTCTGGATTTTCTAACTAACTGAAGTGCATGTGACTTACTGCAGACCCACAATAATCGTAAATGCTGGCACAAGAGTCCTAAGCTTGCCAAGTAATCATCTCTCACAGTAGAAAACTGTGATTGTAATTGAGCGCAGTAACCTAGACCCCTAGAGGGAAAGCACATCAGTCTGAAGCCTTGGCTATTTAATACTGTTATCGTTTTCTGCCCTTTTTTTAGGAAATCATATATCTAGGTCTCTGCCAACTTGCGCAAAGTGCTACTGTTACAGATAGGCACATATTATCATTTGTTTGCAGCATGCTTTCAGGGCCCGTTCACACCTGTGTTGCAGTAGCCCACTGTAATATGCGTGTTTTACCGTGCATTCCCACTGCTTTGCTATGCAATGCTCTGCAGCACACGTGCATTATAACACACCATAGCACACAGATGTGAATGATTTGTGTGTTGTGTTAAGAAAATTGCAGCATATTTGGTGCATTGTACCCCTTTCCAAAATAAATAGACTTTTTAAAGGGGAACTACGAGGAGAGTGAAATACACTTATCCCTACAATTAGAGCCAGCGTGTGCAGCTGTCACATGTCGGCTCTATAGGTCGAGAGCTGAGCGATCACATACCGCTGATCGCTCAGTTCTTAATGTTCTCCCTGCAGAGTGGTGTCTGTCAGTCATGGCTCCCTGCAGGGATTCCCCCCTGCCCTCTCTGTATTTCCAGGACTCTTTGGAGGTACAGACATGGAAGGGGCGGCCACAGCTGGCTCTGGCTCTAGAGAGGCAGAGCCGGATTTCAATCATGCAGTTGTCTTGTCGGGATCTTTCTCAGCTGAAACGTGGCTCTGTGCTGTCAGCATATAGCGGGCAATAGCCTGGTTTATGCTGAGTTTTGGCTCACAGGATACCTTAGTAAATCTCCTCCTGTGAACCAAAAGAGAACACCAAAAAAGTTTTGGCCATATTTCTTTTTAAACGTAAACTGTGTAACAAATGCTTGTGCATTACAGCAATGCACAGGTTTGAACGGACTCTACGTTTAGTGGAAAAAGCAGACCGTGGTGCCTATAACTTGGCACAGAAGGATTTACTGTTTGCTGCCTTCCATACGAACTCCAGTCTGGGCTTACTGCAGAAGTATAGCAAATGCCATCTTTTGCTACACTGAGAGTAGAAAACGCTGTATGGGGTGATTTATTGCAGTTTGAAGTCCAGCTGCCCTTCTCTCCATCGCTCCTAACTGAAACTCCGTACCTCAATACAGAGCTCTGCCTGGGAGATAATGTGAAGCCTGAGCTTTGCAGCTGTGATCGAGTGATGACAATTGCAATGCTTTCCAGGTTTGAATGCAAATATTAAAGAAATGCATTTTTTTTATATATTATTAATTATGCATTTCTTTAATTTTGCAAAAGGTGAACTTATCCTTTAACATACAATGTTTCTAGATCTTTAACCCTTTGTTAGCACTAGGGCTGCAACTAACGATTATTTTCATAATCGATTAGTTGGCCAATTAGTTTTTCATTTCATCGGATAAAAAAAATACCATCCTTGCTTTAAAATAAAATACACAAATGCAGTGTTACAAATATAAAGTTTACTTCAGAATAAAACAGTATGCACTTTTTTGTACTTGCACTGTACTGGAACGCACGGTATTGCAGTACCACACGTTCCATTGCCGGTGATCACACTGTGGCCAGGAGGTGCGTTTGGGATGCCATTGAAATGAATGGCACCACAATGCACATTCCGCAGAGGAGGGAACTGAAGGAGAAAGTTCTCCTTCAGGTCTTCCTCTGCTGATTGACAGCAGGCAGTGGGCAGGTGCAATAGCCAGCCTGCTATTGGCTATTGCAATTTAAAAAAAACAACAGCAGGTTGGATATTGCTCTCAGCCGCTGAAGGGAGCTATGATGCCGGCTTTCTACCGCCAGCAGACGGGGGAGCAGCAGAGGTACAGGGGCAGCAGCGCAGGCACGGGGGGAGCAGTTGAGGAACGACAGCAGCACGCAGGAACGACGGCAGCAGCGGAGGAACGATGGTGGCACCAGCGGGGGAACGGGGGGCACCAGCGGAGGAATGGGGGGCACCAGCGGGGAATGTAGAGGCACAGTGATCTGTGTCCCCGTTGTCTCCGATAGAAGCGGGGAGAGCAGCGGGGATTGAAAGGGACACAGCCAGCACCAGCGGGTAGGAGAACGGTGGAGCAGCTCCTGCAAATATTTGAACAATCAGCTAATCAATAATGATTGACAACGATTCCCATTATCGATTATAATCGATTCAATTGATTAGTTGTTGCAGCCCTAGTTAGGACAAACAGTGTTCCAATCTAGTATACAACTGATAATGAGATCTGCCAGCACAGTACACAAACGGTTAATTATGGTAAAAAATTTACCTCCCCACCTCCTTGCATTCCAGAGAAAAATTACGTTTTCTTTCAGACAAGACCAGTAAATAAGCAGCATTTTTAAAAACCATTTTGAAGTTATGCAATGTGACTGAGAACATACGACAAATAACAAAAAGGTGTTATCCCAATTTGGCTGCAAAAGTGGAAATAGACTTTAACATACAAGAATAAAAAAAGAGAAAAAATAAACAATAAGAACTATGCAAAACAGATAAACATGGGCAAAACAACTTGACAGTGAATAGCGGGAATAAAGAAGAAAAAAAATTCCCACTCGTGACTTGGTATCTAAAGTGAGCTCAAGATAAAGAAAAAATGAAAAATTTTCTAAAACAGCCATTATGTTACTACTTGTCATTGAACACTTTAGACTTCATAATATGTACCACTCCTACGCAAGCGGTTTGCTATCTTTTCCAAACTGGAAATTAAAATTAGAAGATGTAACTTTAAAACAAGATCAGAATTATTATTTTTTTGCTTTATTTTCATTTTGTGAGACTTCACTGTAAATTCAGGAGCAAAACCTCTTGGTTAGCTTAGCGTGCGGACATCACCACAAGCAGAGATATTTCCATTCTTTACATTCGACTCTTTTGTTGTTGTGACCACGAGCATCATAGTGTCAAAATTCTGAGGTCCCAAAAGCATTAGTTTTCAATAAAATATAAAGACCACTTCATAGCACGTTTCTACTTATACTTCACTTATAGGTTACAGTGATGAATAACGCAATTCTTGTTATGATGTTTTATTGTACTACTTCCAAGACCATACTCTATCTATACTATGCATGTCTGAAATATACCACCCCACTGTGTCTTGTAAAGACGTTTATTTTATTCATTACCCTGGATAAAGCTGTACAGATGTCAAACCATCAATACATTCTGATTACACAATAAATAAATACGAGAGAGAGAGAAATGATAAATAGATAGAGAGAGAGAGAGATAAAGAGATAGATAGACAGATAGATAGATAGATAGATAGATAGATAGATAGATAGATAGATAGACAGACAGACAGACAGACAGACAGACAGACAGACAGACAAATGATTGATAGATAGATAAATAGATAGATATATAGATAGATAGATAGATAGATAGATGATTGATAAATAGATAGATAAAGGATAGAGAGAGAGAGAGAGAGAGAGAGAGAGAGAGAGAGAGATAGATAGATAGATAGATAGATAAATGATTGATAGATAGATAAATAGATAGATAGATAGATAGATAGATAGATAGATAGATAGATAGATAGATAAAGGATAGAGAGAGAGAGAGAGAGAGAGAGAGTGTGCGTTTGGGATGCCATTGAAATGAATGGCACCACAATGCACATTCCGCAGAGGAGGGAACTGAAGGAGAAAGTTCTCCTTCAGGTCTTCCTCTGCTGATTGACAGCAGGCAGTGGGCAGGTGCAATAGCCAGCCTGCTATTGGCTATTGCAATTTAAAAAAAACAACAGCAGGTTGGATATTGCTCTCAGCCGCTGAAGGGAGCTATGATGCCGGCTTTCTACCGCCAGCAGACGGGGGAGCAGCAGAGGTACAGGGGCAGCAGCGCAGGCACGGGGGGAGCAGTTGAGGAACGACAGCAGCACGCAGGAACGACGGCAGCAGCGGAGGAACGATGGTGGCACCAGCGGGGGAACGGGGGGCACCAGCGGAGGAATGGGGGGCACCAGCGGGGAATGTAGAGGCACAGTGATCTGTGTCCCCGTTGTCTCCGATAGAAGCGGGGAGAGCAGCGGGGATTGAAAGGGACACAGCCAGCACCAGCGGGTAGGAGAACGGTGGAGCAGCTCCTGCAAATATTTGAACAATCAGCTAATCAATAATGATTGACAACGATTCCCATTATCGATTATAATCGATTCAATTGATTAGTTGTTGCAGCCCTAGTTAGGACAAACAGTGTTCCAATCTAGTATACAACTGATAATGAGATCTGCCAGCACAGTACACAAACGGTTAATTATGGTAAAAAATTTACCTCCCCACCTCCTTGCATTCCAGAGAAAAATTACGTTTTCTTTCAGACAAGACCAGTAAATAAGCAGCATTTTTAAAAACCATTTTGAAGTTATGCAATGTGACTGAGAACATACGACAAATAACAAAAAGGTGTTATCCCAATTTGGCTGCAAAAGTGGAAATAGACTTTAACATACAAGAATAAAAAAAGAGAAAAAATAAACAATAAGAACTATGCAAAACAGATAAACATGGGCAAAACAACTTGACAGTGAATAGCGGGAATAAAGAAGAAAAAAAATTCCCACTCGTGACTTGGTATCTAAAGTGAGCTCAAGATAAAGAAAAAATGAAAAATTTTCTAAAACAGCCATTATGTTACTACTTGTCATTGAACACTTTAGACTTCATAATATGTACCACTCCTACGCAAGCGGTTTGCTATCTTTTCCAAACTGGAAATTAAAATTAGAAGATGTAACTTTAAAACAAGATCAGAATTATTATTTTTTTGCTTTATTTTCATTTTGTGAGACTTCACTGTAAATTCAGGAGCAAAACCTCTTGGTTAGCTTAGCGTGCGGACATCACCACAAGCAGAGATATTTCCATTCTTTACATTCGACTCTTTTGTTGTTGTGACCACGAGCATCATAGTGTCAAAATTCTGAGGTCCCAAAAGCATTAGTTTTCAATAAAATATAAAGACCACTTCATAGCACGTTTCTACTTATACTTCACTTATAGGTTACAGTGATGAATAACGCAATTCTTGTTATGATGTTTTATTGTACTACTTCCAAGACCATACTCTATCTATACTATGCATGTCTGAAATATACCACCCCACTGTGTCTTGTAAAGACGTTTATTTTATTCATTACCCTGGATAAAGCTGTACAGATGTCAAACCATCAATACATTCTGATTACACAATAAATAAATACGAGAGAGAGAGAAATGATAAATAGATAGAGAGAGAGAGAGATAAAGAGATAGATAGACAGATAGATAGATAGATAGATAGATAGATAGATAGATAGATAGATAGACAGACAGACAGACAGACAGACAGACAGACAGACAGACAAATGATTGATAGATAGATAAATAGATAGATATATAGATAGATAGATAGATAGATAGATGATTGATAAATAGATAGATAAAGGATAGAGAGAGAGAGAGAGAGAGAGAGAGAGAGAGAGAGAGATAGATAGATAGATAGATAGATAAATGATTGATAGATAGATAAATAAATAGATAGATAGATAGATAGATAGATAGATAGATAGATAGATAGATAGATAAAGGAGAGAGAGAGAGAGAGAGAGAGAGAGAGAGAGAGAGAGAGAAAGACCACCAGCATAACAGAACTACAGATCGGCTGATTCTAAATAAATGAAATACACTGCCGAGTCAGTTTGCAGATTAACATTACGCTGTATGATTAAACTCACTGCACATCTATTTTGATTAGAATCCGGCATCCAGATACACAGCAGGGTTGTAAATCCCCAATTCTGTGAGAGAGAGAGAGAGAGAGAGAGAGAGAGAGAGAGAAAGACCACCAGCATAACAGAACTACAGATCGGCTGATTCTAAATAAATGAAATACACTGCCGAGTCAGTTTGCAGATTAACATTACGCTGTATGATTAAACTCACTGCACATCTATTTTGATTAGAATCCGGCATCCAGATACACAGCAGGGTTGTAAATCCCCAATTCTGTAAATATTTAAAAAGCTGAACATATTGCTTCTCCACCTTTCATTGCTCAGCAGCGGTAATGCCAATAAAAATAAATACATTTAAATAAAGGTGGTTTTACAATGTTCTACCACAGTGATGTGACCTTAGCCATACTGATGAGCCATATATGATTCAACCACCTAATTGGAGTTCTGAATGACGATGGGGAGCGCTTGTATGTTTGTGAGGGGAAGGGGAGCATTGTAGGTGCCAGCTTCTGTCACTGGAAAATATTGGTTGGTTATGGAAATGAATCCTGACCGATGAAGTCTTAGAGGACAATGGGGAAGGCCTACAAACATACAATCAGACCATTATGTCTGGACTGGGCAATCAGTCTCTTATGTCTATAATTATCCTAACTGAAAAAAAAAAAAAGGAACCAAAAGCAGCCTGTAAAAGAAGAAGGTTCGTAATCAAGCTTGCCCTACACTGCTCAAATATTGGCCATGTCCTGCTGACTCCGTCAAAATTCAATTGATAGGTGACCCTGTTAGCACCATTCCATTCAACAAAAGTCCATTTTTCAGCTTTCTCTATTTTTGGCTTTTGTCATAGAAGGCAAAAAATAAATTGACAGCCAGACAATGACAAGGGTAGAGTCTGTTTAGTGAGGATGGAGAAACTCAGGGTCTTTTCTTCTTCAGTGTGTATGGCCAGCTTTACCTTACTCAGACAGAGCATTCAGTCTATGGCATCTTGTAGAGCTCTGGGCACTGAGTTGCCAGAAAGAACCACAGTGTCCAGCAGATGACACAGTATCTGGCACACCCGAGAAGTGTAGTATAGCAATGACAACTCTTTAAGACCTTTTGTATCATTTGACCTTCCCTCCCATATCACTTGACCTTCCCTTTCATATCACTTGACCTTCCCTATCACTTGACCTTTCCTTCCCTATCACTTGACACTTCTTTAAGACCTTTTGTATCACTTGATCGTCCCTCCCATATCACTTGACCTTCCCTTTCATATCACTTGACCTTCCCTATCACTTGACCTTTCCTTCCCTATCACTTGACACTTCTTTAAGACCTTTTGTATCACTTGACCGTCCCTTCCCTATCACTTGGCCTTCCCTATCACTTGGCCTTCCCTTCCCTATCACTTGACCTTCCCTATCACTTGACCTTCACTTCCCTATAATTTGACCTTCCCTTCCCTATCACTTGACCTTCATTTCCCTATCACTTGACATTCCCTTCCCTTATCACTTGACCTTCACTTCCCTATCACTTGACCCTCCCTTCCCTTATCACTTGACCTTCACTTCCCTATCACTTGACCCTCCCTTCCCTTATCACTTGACCTTCACTTCCCTATCACTTGACCTTCACTTCCCTATCACTTGATCTTTCCTTTTAAATTGAAAGCTCTCCTGAGCAGGGCCCTCCTAACCCTCCTGTACTGAACTGAATTGGAACTGTACAGTCTCCCTTTATTATATAAAGTGCTATACAAACTGTTGGAGTTATATAAATCCTGTATAAAATGAATAATAATAATAATAACAGTGAAGATTTAACAAACTTCCTTTTTCTTTTACAGGCAACGTTTGGTGTAACATTTTGAATGGCGGCAAGGTGATTTGGTTCTTTACGGTAAGCTCTATAACAGTAGATATAATTATCATCATCTTAATAAATTATTTCTGCAGTCCCCAGGACATTTTTAAATCATTTCAAGGCATGCTCCCATCCAGCCTGCAAATATTTGCCTTGCCGTGCACAATACTGCGCCGCGCTCTATATCTGTCATTCGATATTCACACAAAACGCTTTCCTGAGACAGTAACAGTGAACCTGGCCAGCAGAAAACAATGGGATTCATTGCTACGATCAGTATTAAAAACCAGGGATGTAACTGGAGTCAATATCTTCAAAAACAATCGTTGGTCCAAGAAAATCCAAGAGCCGGCAACTACGACAGCATGGGGATCCCATAAACCTAATTAGAGTGGAACTGTGGGCAAAATCAGTCGTGACATCTATGATGCCGTCGGTCAATGAAGCAACAGTTTTTCTTTTTCTGAATCCCAATGCAAACTGTATAGTGGGAAATTATCAAAACTGGAGCAGACAGAATCTGGAGTAGTCGCCCACAGTAACCAATCAGCTTCTCAATTCAGTTAAGCATTAAAAATTAAAGAGAGAAGCTGATTGGTTGTCATGGGCGACTGCTCCAGATTCTGTCTGCTCCAATTTTGGTAATTCCCCTCTATGTATTTCCATTTTTCTATGTTCTTCAACAGGGTGACAACACTGTTTTATCCACAGTGGACATTTCCCAGCAGAGCACAGGGTAGTCATAGACGGTCATGTAGTTTTAAGTATTTAAAAGCGACAAACTAAATCCTAACACTTTTTAGGGCTCATTCACACGGCCACCTGTGCATTTACGCACCCGGGAGCCACGCAACCGCATGTAAAAAGTAAATGACAGCCTGACACACGCAGCGGACATCCAGGCTTTACATGTGTACGACCCTAGACACATCTGAGCATCCATCCTTGGAAAATGTAACCAGTCCAATGTGCGGAAAGAAGATCAACATTTTTTATTTTTTTTTACTGCGGCTGCATGGAACAAACGCATCTCCCGGGGCATAAACACACGCACGGCAACGTAAATGAGCCCTAAAACAGTTCCAGCATCAAGCTTTTTTAATTTTTTTTCCTTTAGAAAAAAATTTTCAACCAGATAAATAAAAGCCATAAGATATGCAGCAGTATAAAAGATTGTCCAAATCCCCCCCCCGTAATTACCGCTGGACAGCTTGGTCTGCGTGTCAATATAGAGAAAAAATAAAGGATTGAAAAAAAACTAAAAAACTCATATACTGAATACTATCATTACAGGAATTATCCCTTATACAGTTGTCAGAATATATCAGAATATAATATTTTTTACCAAAAAAGCTTAAGTTTTAATAAATTCTTTTTTTTTGTGTGCCCTTTATTGTGTTGCTGTGCAATGTGACAGCCGTGCTGCCTGTGTGAGCAGTACAGGGTCGGGCAGCCGGCTTTTCTCACCTGTCATCCTGCTGCTCCCTCCGGGTCCTCGGCTGTCCTGCGCTCCACGTGCCTCTCCCTCTGCCGCGCAGCCTCCAAGTACCAGGCAGGCGGGAGACTCCAAGCATGAAGCCTTTTCCGGGAGGATGCTGCGTCTTGACGTCACACGCACGGGGGTTGGATGCGGCGAGGGTTCCGCACTCTCTTCTCTCATGCTGTAGTGATGGCGTAGGTTGAGCGGTGTGTACAGAAGGGGCGGAGCTGTGACTCACTAATTAAAGGGCTCATCACGTTTTGTGTGTAGATGGCATTTTATGGTTCTGATACAGAGAATATGACAAGAGGTGGTGATTACTTATCTCACAAGGTGGAAGGAAGTAAGTTTATTTTTTTGCCCAAAATAGGCAAAGCAGAAATGTTTTACTAAAGAGGAACTCTACCCACCAAGTTAATGTCTCCCAAAACAATTACTTTTACGGCATGCAATCTGTCAAGGTTGCCAGTAGTGATGCACCGATACCGGTATTTCGGTATCGAGTACGAGTACCGATAATTTTTTTCTGCACTCGTCGATACCAAATACCGATACCGGAAGTCCCATTCAGGAAGCCAGACGGCCTGTAATGACTCGCCACCTGGCTTCCTGATTAGCCGGGAAGCTGGGCAGCGTTTAAAGACTCGCCACCCAGCTTCCCGATTAGCAGGGAAGTCGTCCCCATGCTTCTCGTCACTAGGCGTCTGATTGGCCAGGAAGCCGTCACCATGCTCCCTCGTCATGACGCGCTGCCCGGCTTCCTGATTGGTCATTAAGCTGGCCAATCAGAAAGCCGGGCGCCACATCATTACACGGCGCCCAGCTTTCCTGATTGGCCAGCTTATCGACCAATCATGAAGCTGGGCAGCACGTCATTACACGCTGCCCAGGTTCCTGATTGGCCAGGAAGCCAGCTCCATGCTCTCTCGTCACAAGGGAGCATGGAGCCGGCTTTCCGGCCAATCAGGAAGCCGCTCAGCGTGTGATGACGCGCTGCCCAGATACCGGAAGTATCGGGCTAGCCGCCGAAGCATTTGGGTGAGTACGAGTACTCGCCTAAATACTCGGCACCGATACAAGTATCGGTATCGATGCATCCCTAGTTGCCAGTGTGCTTATTTTATCTCTAATCTAAACCTTCAAGCCCTCGAATGCCTGCTGACATAGCTGATCACATGTACAGCACCATGGCAACTGCAATCCAAATAGAAACTAATACGGCATCTTCCTTGGCTGTAAAGCAGGGGTGGGTAAACTCGGGTCCTCCGGCCAGTGGCGGACCTAAGGAACAAAGGGCCTCTATCCTCCCTGCTGGGACACAGAGCAGCGCCCAGCGGGGAGGAAAGAAAGCAGGGATGCGTTGCTGTATCGGCAGAAAAATTGCATTATTGCTCTCACTGCGACGTTCGAGGCGATATGTAACATGTTCAGCACAATTGTCGTTTTTCGCACGTAGGCGCTACGGGCGGGGGACTTAAAAAAATGTTTTCCCATTTTTTAATTTTTTTTTTATGTTACTTTCATTTTTAAGCACTTTTTTTTTGTACACTAACTCTATTGGTATTACATATGGGACTAACAAGCACCCTGTGTAATAGCAGATAGGGTGTGACAGGTCCTCTTTATGGAGGCATCAGGAGTCTTTTAGACCCCTAATGTCACCTAGAGACCCCAAACAAGCTGAGGAAGCCGAGATCTGCTTTCCCAGCTTCTTGTCCTGACTCTGAGTACACTCCCGGCCGGTGGCGTAGCGAGGGGGTGGGGGGGGGCGTCACCGCAGCTCCCGGTCAGCCCGCCCACATCAGACCCGGCTCTCTAATCGGCCGCAGCGCGCTCCTGAAATGGGTCCTCTGGAACATGAACAGAAAAGAAATCCAAATCCAATGAATATTTGGTGTGACCGCCCTTTGGCTTCAAAACAGCATCAGTTCTTCTAGGTACACTCGCACACAGTTTTTGAAGGAACCCAGCAGGTAGGTTCTTCCAAACATCTCTGAGAACTAACCACAGATCTTCTGTGGATGTCGGCTGCCTCAAATCCTTCTGTCTCTTCATGTAATCCCAGACAGACTCCATGTTGAGATCAGGGCTCTGTGGGGGCCAACCCATCACTTCCAGGACTCCTTGTTTTTATTTACGCTGAAGATAGTTCTTAATGACATTGGCTGTATGTTTGGGGTCGTTGTCCTGCTGCAGAAAAAAAAATTGGGGGGGGCCAACCACACGCCTCCCTGATGGTATGGCATGATGGATAAGTATTTGCTTGTATTTCTCAGCATTGAGGACACCATTGATCCTGACCACATCTCCAACTTCGTTGGCAGAAATGCAGCCCCAAACTTGCCAGGAACCTCCATCATGCTTCACTGTTGCTGCAGACACTCATTATTGTACCGCCCTCCAGCCCTTTGGCAAACAAACTGCCTCCTACTGCAGCCAAGTATTTAAAATGTTGACTCATCAGTCCAGAGCACCTGCTGCCATTTTTCTGTGCTTTTACCTGCATTTTTTTTGTTTTTAAATGCACCCAAAAGCAAAGAAAAATCAAGTATTTTAAACGCTCACAGTAGGTTTCCTTTAAAAAAAAAAAAAATCACTTGTAATGTGCCTTTGGAGTCAGTTCCCCAGCACAGCCACTGTTCCACCTCCCTCCTGTTACATCATAGTTCTCTTCTGGGACAGGCAGTGTCTACTTACTGTGTGTGCCAAGCTCCTTTGCCCCTTCCATCACCTCCCTATATTACCTTTGATGTAGCTTTCAGAGAAGTAAAGGGGGAATGCTATAAAGTTTCACTAGATGGAGCTGGGGAACACAGGTATTCCTATGCTCCTCGGCTCCATCAAGTGGCGGTAATGCCGTGAGAACAGCATTTTTCCAGCTTTATGCTGGGTGGAACACTGTCACTGAAGTTATGGGAGTGTTAGTGTGAGGGTAAGCATTACAGTGAGAGTTAGTGTAAGGAATTGGGGCTACAGGGAGGGTTAATAAAAGGGTTAAGGTTACAGGAAGGTTTAGTGATAGAGCTATGGGGGTAGTGAGGGTTGTGTAGGGATTTTGTAATGGTCACATAAAGAGTTAATACAAGGGTTAAGGTTACAGGGAAGGAAGGGTTATTGTAAGGCTTTGTGTTAGGGAGGGTTACAGTGGGTTTAGGTGTAAGGGTTAGTGTTAGAATTACAGGAAGGGTTAGTGTTGGGATTACAGTAAGGGTTAGTGTTGGGATTACAGTAAGGGTTAGTGTTGGGATTACAGTAAGGGTTAGTGTTAGGGTTACAGGGAGGGTTAGTGTGAAGGATACAGGAAGAATTAGTGTGAAGGATAGACATGTGCGATTCGGTTCGTTCCGAAATTCGTTTTGGATGAATTTTCGGAAATTCGGAGATTCGGATGCATCCGAATTACAGCTAAGACGAATGCAAACGAATCCGTGATTCCCGATTTCCCGAAATTCGTTATTGGACGAATTTCATTGCAGCAAAATGCCATTAGGAAAAAAAAATGACACCATTTTACCTCTGCAACACATGTATGCTTAAAGTACAGAGGTTATAGAGTAGTTACGAATTTTTTTTTTTCAAAACGAAACTAAACTAAACTAATTTTTTGCTGGTGCACATGTCTAGTGAAGGATACAGGAAGAATTAGTGTGAAGGATACAGGTGTGAGGGTAAAGGTTACATTAGGGTTAGTGGTCAAGGAGGCTGTGGGGGTTGTATAATGGTTTTTGGTAGATACAGTATGTAAGCTGGGGAAACATTAGGTTCGGATATTTTGTTATTTCAAATTCGGTTCAGGTTTTGGATTTGGATAAAGTTCGAATTTTCGTTAGTTTCGGATGAGTTTACGAATATTCATTGCAAATACTACAGAAAACCATAAACAGATATTAACCACTTCCCGCATGATATCTCCATAAAGAGGACCTGTCACATTATATTTTCTATTACATAGGGGGCTTGTTAGCCACCTATGCAATAGCAATAAAGCTAATAATAAAGTGTATAAAAAAAAAAAAATGTAAAATTAAAGTAACATTAAGTGAACCAAACTAACTTGCGCTAATGGAAATAGAAAAACAAAATTAAAATGGATTAAAATGAAAAATCTGAACAATAGATTTACAATTATCCTCTGCTAATATGAATGGGTTAAATGATCCGTAGTACATGATATGTAGCCCTGTACCCCCTTTTCCACTTACAGAGCTAGGTTATTTTTCTTTTAAATAAATATTAATGTATTTTAATGGTATCTATCTACCAGTAGCTGCCTCATTTCCCACCCTCGGCTTATATTCGGGTCAATACTTTTTCCCAGTTTTTTTGGCTAAAATTAGGTACCTCGGCTTATATTCGGGACGGCTTATACTCGAGTATATACGGTATACACTTTTTCACGATTGCTTGACACGTAGGTGACATCATCTGATCCCTACCGTTATCTAATTACCTGAAGGGCATTTAGCGTTGTACACTTCGTTACACCATTAAAGTAACATTAAACCTGAAAAAAAAAAAATTGCGCCACACATGTTACATCGAAGTGAGAGCAACAATTCTAGGCCCATCAATCACTGTTAACACTAAACTGATGAGCAGTAAAAGTGTTTAAATATTGGTAAATTTTGATTATTGTCGTTTTTTGCGGTTTCACGAACGCACGCAGGCTTGACATGTTTGGTATGTATTTACCCGGCGTGACCCCGTCTTTTATATTTTACCAAAACAATTGGGCATTATATTCTGTTTCTGTGCACTACATTTTAATTTAGTTTATTTTTTCCTACAAATACTGGTTTGATAAACATTTGCGCAAATACCGTGCGACATAAAAAATTGCAACTAGCATCGTTTTATTCTACAGGGCCTCTGCTTTCAGAACATATATCATTGTCTGGGGGTCTGAAGCTTTTTTCTAGCCAAAATTTCAGATTTTATCATGTGTATGCAAATGTAAGAAAATGCTCTGGGCAGCAAGTGGTTAATACTAAAGCTGAAGCTCCTAGACCCGAATGGCATTCGGAGTGCGAATTTCCAAATACAATTCGGGAGCTCCAGAAAGCAATACGGTGCAGGACACAGTTGGAGGGTGTGTTGTATGGTTACAGTAGGGGTTAGGGTGGAGGGATATAAGATAGGATATTGCTCTCTGCATTGGAAGTTCTGCACCAAAATCCCCCAGTGCAATATCCTGCCCACAAAAGCAAACATATTGTGGTTGTGGTCAGTCTCATCTCTTTTAATAAATTTAATTAAACATACTTGAGGAAATTTTTTGGGATATTTTTATCTAATAACTTGCAGCCTTTCTATCACCTTTTTACTAGACCATGAACTTTTTGGCTTTCTGTAATGCTGGCCTTCTGACCACCAATGTAAGGAATATTCCTCCTATCAACCACAAATCTAGGTGGTTCCTTCTCCCACTGACCACCAATTCCCTTTTTCATTGACCCCCAATATCTATTTTTGATCACCAGTGTCATTGGGTTCTCTTCTCCTGCTGCCTACCAATGTACAGGAACACTTATCTAATAACAAAAACAATATATAAGGCACTACTCTGATCACCAATACAAGAGGACAATTTTTCACTCACTTCCAGTGTAAGTGAGCACAGGGCAAAAATATAAGGGGGGACTTTACTGACCACCAGTATAAGGGGGAACTTCATTTATTATTATTCTATTATATAATTAACTTACTGATCACACTAATGTATCCTAACCTGTTGATTTAACCTTTTATTTTTAGCAAGGGTTCCTTGCACATTATTTCAGGGACTCCTCCAGGATATAACGGCTGAGAAAGGCTGCACTATTCTGTATATAAGGATTCTTCTGAATACAAAGAACACCTTCAAACTGCATTCAATATAACAAACCTTTGATTTTACTTGGAGACATGTTTTCCTCATTCATATTCACTGCCATCACTCTTTTCTTGTATTTCTCTCTCTTCTTTCTCATATTATTTTTTTATCCTAATCATGTAATCGGAACAAACGGTTACTCTTAATTTTGGCTATACATCAATAAACATAATTTTGTTTCTACAGTCTTGACTTTTTTATAATTTTTTTCCATCTTCTTTGTTTTTATAATCAGTGACTATTTTGAGTATTTTAAATAAAGAGTCTTAAAAAAAATTACCCCATTTCTGTTACAAATTGTGAAAACAAAAACAAAGAATTATCAATTCCTTTTGAATTTCCCTTGTGGCTTGTGTTTGACTGTTCAAAGTCTCGAGGCATAATTATGTATGCCACATTTGTAGCATGTCTGCACTAGGGACAGCACCTACAAAAGGTGTGATTGCAGGCTTTCCCACGAAGAAGGTCAGTTGCAGTAACACTTGTAGATCCATATGCTGCGGGAAGACACACTTCTCAGTACTCTAAGAAAAATATATGTAAAAAAAAGTTTTGGATCTCTTATATTAAGCTAACCAGAGATGGTCCACCTCTGTCTCCTAAGAGCCTCATTAGTCTTAATATTTTTCCACAAGGCCTTATCTCTTGGGTCCACATTGTGCTTAGGTGAATACCCTTGCACGCTTTGTCTAGACTCTGGACATGAGAGCTGTTGTTGCACAGAACTCTTGTTTTTAATGTAAGTTCTTCCATCCTTGGCATGTCTCTTTTATCTACTCTTTGTTTTTTCCCCCAAAATTATGATAAGAACAAATGCAGCTGCCAGCCTTGAGAACAAGATTTTGACTCAGAGTTAAAAGCTTAGGGTGAAGATTACAGCAATTAGCAGGGTTACAATTCGGCTACTAGCGTTAGGCTGAGGTTTCAAGAGCAACTGAATTCTGGGAGGGGTGACCCCCACCCCATAAAAAAAACAACAACAGAGGGCAAAGTATTGCCTGTGGTAGTGCTGAAGATGATCTTTTCCCATTACAGACTTATGATGCCACTTTGTCTCTGTGTGGAGGTGTCCATCTTGGCAGAGGCAGGGTTTTGTTTCCTCATGTCAGAGCCTCAAGCAAGGAGAACATTGAATAAGCATTCAACAACACAGTAGTGATATCACCAAATCTCACTTCAAAATGGCGATATACAGCTATGAGGCTGTAGGTACAAGCGTGCCTGGGCACCCTCACATACCAGAAAGCGCATTGTTATTTTTCTGGAGGAATTCAAGACAAGATGTAAATTTTTTAGGCACAATTACACCTCTTGATGTTCCTTATAACATAGCAAAGCTTCACCTTTTTAGTTCAGTTACACTTTAAAGGTAGGGCTTAGGTTGAGATTCTTGGTAAAGCAGGGTATCCAACGCATTTCAAGGACCACACTGCACCCCTTCCATCAGGGCTACAAGAACAATTATAAAACAAATATAAATTATAAGAAGAGAATACACTGGACTCCACCACTCTAAAACTCTCAATCTCCTGTAGTGCAGTGGCCCAGGGCAATACCGGGTGCTTTCCAGCGGAGTCCGCCTTTGCTCAATACAAGATTCACTCAAGCAACACGTTGCTCTAATGGTGATGTTACTTATAAGTAACTTCATTCAGCATAATAAATCTGGAAGTACCGAAAGTTATGTGCCAAAAAGATTTGTAGTAATGTTCCTGCACCAAGACAGCTTCACCATTTTCCAGAAGCCAAGAATCAATGTACCAAGGGAGGAAGCTTGCAGAACAAATGAACAGGGACTTAGGTATAAGTGCACAGAGATGTTGCTCTGTGTTCATTGTAATAAAGGAAAACTTTCCCAATCTCTTGTGTTCCATTTCGGTTAAAATTGAATGAGATCCTAATAGGTTGGACTTGATGGACTAATGTCTTTATTCAACCTCAAATACTATGTAACTATGTACTATGTAAAACCTAAACTTTTTTCTTGCTTTAAACAATTGTTGAAACCCATATCTGGTTTTTAGGCACCTGTGTCCTGCTGGGAATATTTCCCTTTATTTATTGTCCTGGAGACACAACAAGAAATAAGAGAAAATCTCAGCAAAGAGATCAGAATTCCCAGCTTAGAGAATTAACATAGGAACAAGCATCCCAATTGGAGGATTTAACTTTAGTTGCTCTATGAGGACTGTAAAATGTATCTGTAAAAAATAAGTCAAGGCAACTGGACTTTCTGTATTTTTCTTGAAGACGTTTCATTGGTCATCCAACCAGCTTTCTTAATTCAGAATGACTTGTACAAAAATTCTCTAGGAATAAATATGGTGAATGTTGCTCCAATCCACATAATCTGTTAATCGCAAATAGGTGTTGATCGCATTTGCATAATTGGAGCTAGGCGGTGTTATTAACCTGCCCAGAGAGAGGTGTTAAAACAGCATGGCGTACTCTAGGATGCGTACTTGACTGTCTTCAAAGGAGTGACCTTTTTCCTTTAGGTGTAGGTATACTGCTGAATCCTGACCAGAGGGTTTGGCTCTTCTATGCTGTGCCATACGCTGGTGTAGCTGCTATTTTGTTTCACCCACATACAATTCTGAGCACTCCTCACTGCACTGGACTGCATACACAATGTTGTTCGTCTTGTGTTTTGGCGTTGGGTCTTTTGGGTGAACCAGTTGTTGCCTCAGTGTATTGCTGGGTTTAAAGCAGACAGGGATGTGATGTTTTTTAAAAACCCTCCTGAGTTTCTCAGACACCCCAGCTACAGATTTTCCCATCACTGTCTATAGTCACGGGGACAAATAAAGAGGGTGAATCTCTCCAACATGGCAGAAAGAAAAAAATGAACGGGGCTCTAACCCTCCACCACTCTATCCAAAACAAAAAAATGCATTTACATACAATTTATTGAGCCTTTTTTTACAGAGAGAAATTGGTGGGTCTCTGTAACACTTGTGAGTGCTCTACCTTGACACTTGAATTTATGGAACTTGGCTGGCATATATGGCCCCCTAAAAAAAAAAAAAAGAAGAATAGGATAGTTTCACATTAAAGACCTTCACTAATTTGCTCATATAATATCACCCCAATGTGACCATAAAAACAACAACAATCATTGCTGTAAAAATAATCAATATCACTAAAAATATTGAAGCCTTTTATGGGCTTATTATACCAATATAAAATATAGTAGATCTATAAAAACAATCACTGAATTCTCATATAAGATTGAGTGGTTGATTTATAAAAGTTCCACCCGGCGTATAGCTTGGCAGAAGCCATTTGTACAGCACTTGTGCCCCTGGATTCAGTGTTATTTTGACAGCAAATTTAATTTTAGTCTTTTGAAGGAAATTAATTTTTAATCATATTTTAGTCATCTGAATAATTCAATTTTAGTCGACGAAGATTCCAGTGGATTTTAGTCAACTAAAATCTAATGGGTTTATTTTTAGTGTAACACACTATTTAAGCAATTCTCTAGAATTTCCAAACTCATTTCATTATGTATTCCTGGAGTAAACCTCTATTAACCTGTTATTACTTTTGGTATTAAGGTTTGAACATGCAATACAGACACAGATTTAGCCGTTGTGATATAGAACGTCTTCATTTATTTTAAAATTAAAACCAAGTTTCATAAACAAACAACAATATTACTTTTTCACAAACTGACGTGCAACTTTATATTTTAAAAAAACAAAAACTTTATAGACTTTAACGCCATTGCACATTTTTATGAATGTTTTATTAGGCCTGAAGCCTAAAAATTCAAAATTTACAGGAAAGGAGTGTGCTGTGCTTACTTTTGCATGAATTTCAGGATGAGTAATCCTTGAAATGTCGGTTCAAGTGTGTTGTGTTTTTACCGGTGATTGACGCTCTACATGGTTTACAAAGGGTCTTGTTCTCGTCAGCATCAAAATGGAAAATGCATCAATACATCTTCTCTTCTTTTTCTCCCTGCTGACATGATGTCTCCTGTACAGTTTGTGGCTGTGGCTGTGGCTGTGCAGCAAGTGCTGTGTTAGCTGGTGTCCCGCTGGGTAGATCAGTATGCTGAATTGTGCACTTCTGCCTACTGCCAGGAAGAGCTCAGGGAAGTAGAAGTTGTCATGAATCGTCTGTCAGTTTTTTATTTCGTTTTCGTTCCTCGATGAAAATTTGCAGAATTTATTGTCATCTTTTTCGTCCCGTTAACTACTCTAGTATTTCTTTTTCATCACAGAAAAACAGGCAAATGCTGAAAAAAAATAGAAAATATTTAGTTGACGAAATTAACACTGTCTAGATGCCACTAGAAATTCCTATACTTGTCAGCTCCATCTAGGGCCGCTAGTGCTGTGCAAACAGCATCCGTCTGGCTGTACACCAGGCGGAACTTTTATCAATTAAGTTCTTAGTTTATGTAAGCCTAAAACTTTTCTTTTAGTTTTGGACAGAGTAGGGAATGGTTAAGCGCCTTCATTTTTTTCTTTTTCTTTAGTTAGGAATCTAGAAGTTATATGGCAATTTAAATCATGAGCTCCAGCTCAGTACTTACATTTTATGTATACAATATTTGTTTGCATTGTACTTATTAATATGTATATCATTTCTAGATATACCTCTTATCTCCTGAAGACATGGACTTTGATCCATGAAACGTGCAGAGTTTACAGTCTCCACTGCCTCCTTCATGAGAACTGTAATGGTGATGGTATATTGACCAATGTGGGTGTATTACCTAAGGGAGATACAAGTATGTTGGGTTGAGGCTTGGAGATATACTGTTTGATTTTATTATAACTGTATACGGTGGACATCATGAATTTTAGTCTTTTGTAATAAAAAAAAAATATTTTATATGTAATTCGTTGCAGATTTACAGCTTTTGGTACCGTTAAGTCCCAAGTAATTTCTGTTTGCCATTTTTGCTGCCTGTGTCCCATTGGGAGATTTCCCTTCACCTCTTGCCTAAGAAAAAAAACATGACCTTCCAATTCCCTATTTTGGTGAAAACTTTCTAAAAAGGCATTTCCTATCACTTTGTAAAGAGTTTCTCGCACTTCTTCTTGCACCCAGTACAGGAAGTAAAAATCCCCCCTAAAAAGACAAAGTAAGCTGTCTAGGTGGCAATTGTCACCAGGACAAGCACCGTGGGTTAATCTAACACAGAGAGCAATAAAAATGTACAGGGATTGTAGCCCTTACCTACTCTGTCCAAAACTGCTAAATGTTTTAATTTTAAAGCTAAATTATGGGAAGAAATGTTATTAGATGTGTATAAAGGTGCTTTCATACCCTTAAAGAATTTCTTCTTATTGGAACAGTTATCGTCACAGTGAGAAACCAAGACCTCTTTGATCCTTGCAAAGCCCTCTTAATACCTGTTTTGCAAGACCAGTGGCCGCTACACCCGCCCAAGTCACCGGTCTTGTACACTCCCCACTATAATTCTTTGGAAAGTGAGTGGTGATGTAATTTAATTGCTTCTTGCTTTAGTGGGCAAATCCAGGAGCCTCAGACTCCTGATCTGACCCGCCAACTGTAACTGCTCATCGATGAGGAAGGAGTCACAAACCTATGAGTGGCACCGTCCACAAACATGCCCACAATCCCACCAACACACCCACCTATTGCGTACACAATTCCTAGTGCACCATGGGAATTGTAGTGTCAATAAGCTACAATGACAGACACTAACAGGAAGTGATGCTCCTTCTGAAATCCTTCCTCACAGTGTCCAGTCAATAGAGATACTTACGTATGCAATGACGATGTCACTAATTTTAAAACAGTCAGTTTATACAAAACAGTGCAATTATAAAAAAAAAATTGCTTTACTAATGGTACTGAACTGTTGGATAGATTGTATTTCTATCTCAAAGCTGTGCCAGTAATTGTGCCTTATATAGGTCAAATGTTTGTCCATTTTGATCTTTTGCATCAGTGGAAATGCTAATTTTGGCATGCATGAAAACCTTCTGCTTGCTTACCAGGAAATCGTCCATAGTATTGTGGTTCAAGTGAATAGATCGTGGAGTGCTCATTTAAAGGCAAAAGGCTTGTGCTAGAGTGCTCAGATTAGGCTAATGTGTCGTTTAATTGTTTGTGATAGGTTCCCTTTAAGAGCAATACTCTGCTTTTTCTTTTCACCAAAACTCTTCTTTAAGCCTCTAATAAGTAAATACATCCATATTTCACATCTTCCCAAGATAATAATCTCAGTGAACAAATCTCTACTCACAGGGCAAAATTTCCATATCTCAACATTTTCACAAAACTTTCATCAGACAAGATGATGAATAGTGCCTATGTTGGCATATATCTTCCGGAGATAAGACAGTCGAAAAAATGATGTTGCTGATAACCATAAGTTTCATTATGATTTACTCTGTAAAGATGATTAAATGGAAATTGAGGGCAATCATGTTATTACAGTGGGAAGAAGCATATTATTGACATATGCGTTTTAATTGAACAGAATTTACATGTTATTAGAATTTGGAAACCAAACTTGTAGGCAGCTCGAAGTGCCAGGTGTGCAATAAAAGCATAATTCTCTTTATTTATGGTGAAGGGATTGAGCAAAAATTGATGGCAGTGTATCTGTGTATCAGAGTATGTAGCTAGCTTTGTCCAAAGACAAAGTGTTGGCCATCACAATGTTTAATGGTGTGTGAACCAGCAAGATGTGGATGTAAATTAACTTTGCCTGATAATATCACAGTCCTGTTTGAGGACTGTCACATTCTTCAATCAAGTTATACATTTCTGCAGTAACCATTTGCATGTTTCTAGTTATTCAGTAAAGTGGAATTACTGATCCAGTGCTCTTGCATCTGCGGTTAATTTACTAAACTGTATACACTATATCAAGTATGTGCCTGTTCATGAGCATCATTTTGGAGCATGTACAAGTTTCGCTCTAACTTGCTCATTAAATGTTTAAAACAACTTCAGATAATATTTTTTTTTTATGTGACAATAATGCTGCACCAAAATAGCCCAAGGAGGTAGGTCCTCTGGGTCACCAGCAAGTGGCTGAAAGCTCTCATCAAGGTGCACGCTCTAGCAGTCTTCTCCAAGGCCAGATTTACTCTCTCTGCTGCCCCATGGCCAGGTTCCTCAATGCACCCCCTCCCAGCCAACACCCCCCCCACGCACCCACACTCCCCACCCCCCCCATGGAGATTGGCAACCAGATGGTGAGGGCAGCAGGATTAGTTTTAATTTTTTAATTTTTTTACTTTTTTATCACTTTTTTAATTGTAATTATTTTTTTTACATTTTGAAATTTTTATTTATCTTATCTATTACTTATTTATTTTGTATCTTATTATTTCTTACTTTTTTATGTTTTATAATTATTTTATCTTATAATTTTTTACTTTTGTATCACCTTTTTATTTTTCATTTTAATTATTATGTTTCTCCTAAGGGTTACGGGAGGACACAAACTGGCGTCCTCCCATCACCCTAAGCTCAGTATACTGGGAGCTACAACTCGATCCACCCTGCGGTATTGACAGCTGGTTCTGCCTATCAAGAGGCAGAGCCAGCTGTGCCCGCCCCCTCCTCCGTCCGTTCCGCCTGTCAGCGCTGGAGGACCTGTCAGGGGAGGGAGGGAATCCCTCTCTCTGCAGAAAAGAAATAGACACCGGCACTCCAATAGCAAATCGATTACGTCTATTTATTGACGTACATCAAAAGCAAAATAACACACTTAGTGCTGATGTTTCGAGGACACACAGGAACCCCTTCATCAGGCAAAACAAGTGAGATTATAAGTGAAACAGCCAAATATATATACACACCAGGTTAGGTGAACAGACCTATCACAGAGCCTAAACTGGTCCCATGATGTTCTGATGATGTCATACTCCCGCCAAAATCAAAGCAGAATAGGTATCAGCAAAGTGGATTGAGGCATAAGCACTAAGCACTAAGTGTGTTATTTTGCTTTTGATGTACGTCAATAAATAGACGTAATCGATTTGCTATTGGAGTGCCGGTGTCTATTTCTTTTCTGCATTACTTTGACGGTGGCCATCCGTCGACTACTGAGCACTCAGGATTCTTTGCTGGACGTGCGGTCAGGAGTGCAATGGGTACATGGACTGTAATCCCTCTCTCTGCAGGGATAGATGTACCAATGGCCGGCAGTTCGGCCAGCTTCGAATTTTCCCTGGGCTCTGTCAAACCGAAGCAAATGCCTTTGGCACTGGAGGATCAGAGCGGGGAGGGGGGAATCCCTGCTGGGAGCCGTGACTGACAGTCACCACTCTCTGCAGGGAGATGATTGAGAAGTGAGCGAGCGACGGTATGCGTTCGCTCACTTCCCGATCTATTGAACCAACGTGTGATAGTTTCTTTGTCACACGTCGGCTCAAACTATGAGGATGAGTGATTTTCACTCACCTCATTTTTCTCCTTCAACGGGGGATAGCCCTACTGCAAGGGTTAATAAACATTTTCACTGCTCATTTGTGTCTAGGTGGCAAAAAAATTGTTATACTCACCAGATCAATCCTGGTGTCATTACATTCTATACATTCCACCTGTGCAGCGAAGGAGGAGGCAGGCTTCAGTGACCGGAGAACCAGGGAGTCGGCTCAAAAGTCCAGGTGAGTATAACTTTTTTTTTAGCACCTAGACAAAAATGAGCAGTTAATCCTTGCAGTGGATAATTTTTCCCTGGCTTTCTTCTTTAAAGTCATTCCTTTCCAATTCTCCTTGCTGAGTGATCAGTTATACCTGAGTGATCAGTGTCAGCTATACCTGTCCTGACCTGACCTATGAACCTGTAGATAAGCACTATTGACCCCATCTCCTTCCTGAGCTACTCTTCTGGATCACCCTTGCTTCTTCTTTGATCTCCTGCTGCTGACCTTGGCTTGATCCCTGGACTATTCATCTGCCTGCTGAGTTTCGTATCATGTCTCTTGCATGTTGCTGAATCCTGGCTTGTCTGTCTATGCTTCTGCCCGCTGTGTTTGAACCTCGTTACACATGCACTTAATTGACCCTTGGCTGCATCAGACTACGCTGCTGCTTGCTGTCTTGATTCCTGACTTCCTGTCTCACTCTTCACCAGTGGATGCTGCCCTGGTACCAGCTCGTTCTGTTGTTCCTATTGGCCTGCACCTTCCAGCATGATGACAACCAGCCCAGGAAACGATTCTACAAATCCAGCACTTGTGTTCCTCTGTGGTCCTTGTGTTACCTGCTGTCACAAAAAGGCTCACTTGGGCCAAAGACGCAAGTGAGGCTACCCCCAATTGGGCTCTGATCAGGTATGTGAAATTGGTAAACAAAAAGAAGCTGTGTCCACATCTATTGCCTAATTATGGGCAAGAAATAAAAGTAAAATTATTTTTTAAATTTTCTCTTGCACACTTTAAACTCGTCAGTTGTAAAAGGGACCTCTAAATGAACATGGGCTTCCTGAGAGATAATAGAGAGGCCCGTGGAATAAAGTAATTCGTCTATTTGCTGTTGGCATATGTATGAGTAGGCTTTGTTATGAAGGTTGTCGACAGTATGACAGAATGATAGTATAATAGAATCTGCGGAATTCTTGAGCAATGTCCTTGGAGGTGGTCAGTTTAGTACCTGAGCGTAAGGTGATTTGTGAAATAAAGGATTTGCTGTGAGGTCCTCTCAGTACTCTGGTGAGTGGTCTCCCAGGCATATTATTGTGTTCATATAGTGTTTGTTTGTCCTTCAAGATTTTGTGTTTCAAATTATGGTATAACAAGAAATGTAGTCACTCCCTCAGGACCTGTAGGTCAGAAAGAGTGAAAGTAGGAAGACATTTTGTATGGTCAACCTCCAATGCTCTAATTTGTGCATGAAGATAGTCAACCTGGGTGGTAAACATCTTTCGTTGTCTTCCGTGTTTGAGAAAGACTCCCCAGAGAACGCATTTGTGGGTTACCCAGAGGGTAACCTCAGGTTGGTCTGAAAGTAAGAGCATCATTAAGAAGCCACAAACTTGTTTTGTGAGTGGGTTGCAAGATGTCTAGAGGTAGGTGGATAGGTGAGTGGTCCATTAGGAGGGGGGTCTATACGAGACTGCACGACCTTATCCAGTTCTTTGTGTAGGAGATAAATAGTCTAGGCTTGTGTAAGTCTGGTGCGGGGGAGAGAAAAATATGTAGTTGTGCTCATGAGATGTGTGAGGTGCTAGGCGTCCACTAGATGGGCCAAGTGTGGCTCAGGTTCAAGTTTTTTACAGTATGACAATGAGAGGTCTGAGGCTCCCCTGGACAAGTCTATGAGAGGGTCATATGCAAAGTTGATGTTTCCCCCTAGGACAGTGGTGGCGAACCTATGGCACGCGTGCCAGGGAGGGCACGCGGGGCCCTCTCTGCTGGCACGCGAGCCCATGTTCAGGGACCACCAATGGAAATAGATCCGACCGACCCGGATCACCTCAGTACGCTCACGGATCCCACGTGAGAGCCGCACAGCCTTTTCCCCTCCCTCCTGAGAGCAAAACAACCTTCCCCTCCCCCCCGGGAGCTGCACAGGCCCCCCCTGCCTGAGAGCCACACAGCCATCCCCCAAGAGCCACACAGCCCACCCATTGAGAGAGATGAGAGACCCCAGGGATGCAGCCCGCCTCCCTGCAAAACAGGTAAGCAGGAGAGGGGACAATGTTTTAATTATTCATTTTTATTAGTAGTTCTGTGTGTGTGTGTATTGTGTGTGTGTTTTAACCTCCTTGGCGGTATTCCCAAGTGTAGTTCGGGGTTACTTCTCCATACCCTGAGCTACACTCGGGAATATCCCATAGTATTTACTTACCTTGTCCCTCGAGCCGTGCGGTGTCCTCCGACCGGCGCCGGCATCTGTCTTCCAGGTTCCGTCCCTGGCGAGCGTACACATCGCACGGGGGTGGAACCGGCGGGAAATTCGAGAAAAACCCGGAAAAAACGAAAAAATAAAATAACGAAAAAAATCCGGAAAAAAATTGCGGCAAAAAAAATTACGAAAATCCAAAGAATCATACCGCCAGGGAGGTTAATAAGTGCATGATGTGTGTGTTTCATTAGGTGTGGATGTGTTTGTGTTTTATTGAGTGTATAAATGTTTGAATATGCGTGCTTCCCTATTTTGCCTAAGGCAGTGATGTTAAACGTTTCTTAAACCAAAGCGCCCAAACTGCAATACAACACAAAACTTATTTTCAGCGTTGGCACTTTGAGGTAAATAAATTGATTTTGTGTCGCAGTTTGGGCACTCGGGTTCAAAAAGGTTCACCATCACTGCCCTAGGACGAGCTTACCTTACGCATGTTCTAAGGTTATCTGCATTAATAGTTTAAGAGGGGAGAGTTGATCTGAATTTGATAGGTAAACATTAACTAAAGTGAGGACTTTTCATTTTAGCAAGATCTGTAAGAAGACGTGAGTATTTTTTTCAGGATGGCCTGTGACATTATAAGACATACATTTGATAGGTGCCATAATGGCCTGTTGGCTTTAAGTCTAATACTCCTGGTGGGAGGGTAGAGAAGAATAATAGGTAAAGGGAGGAGCAAAGGGGTATGATAAGGGAAGGAACTTTAAGGGGGTGGTGTGGTCCATCAGGAAAGGATGAGAGAGAGAGAGAGAAAAGGGAGAAAAAAGGGGGAGCTCCCTGCAGATAGGGGCTGGATGGGAGTAGGTTTGCTTGATGTTTCACTTTTACAGTAGCCTATGTTTCCATTAAGTTGGAAGTTTAATATTTAAAAACACAATACCACTAGTTTTGAAATACGTGGTAGTTTGAACTAGACTTCAGGATTTTTGGTGGCTAGGCTACTTTTATTTGTCACTTAGTTGCATTTCACCTCACTAAACCTATTGTATAACATCTAAAGTTTCAATCTCCTCACATAAGGAGAATACATTTTGACTGTCCTTCATTCTCTGGGGGAATGTGGCCTGATGTGTTCAGAAGTGGTGGTTTCCTGAGGTTTGATTCTAATAATCTTAAAACTCCGTTCTCATCCCTCACCACTGCTATACATTCACAATAAACTACTGCTCTGGAACAGGTGATGCTCAGTACTTGGGACTTGTGCATTGACAGCACAATTTCTGCTATTGCATGTTATTACCTGAGGCCATCATGAATAAAAAAGATTTGTAAGAGAAGCAACATAATGTAAATTATTCAAAAACACATATTACAAGCTTACTTGACAACCTGAAATGAAGATGACAGCTAATTTGATGCCTCCAAAGAAACACCTGCATCTTCAGTATGTTGCTGTTTTATTATAGTGAAGCTACCACTTAAAGGGAGAGAATACTGTATTTTTAGTAAACACATATTTAAATTATTGTTGCAGTGTTTCCTGTTTGTTAGCCGTATATGTTTTAAATACAGTAATACCTTGGTTTACAAGTAACTTGGTTTGCGAGTGTTCCGCAAGAGGAGCAAACATTTCTGAAAAATTTTGCCTTGATATATGAGCGATGTCTTGCAATACGAGCAGGACGTGAGACGGAGATGTGTAAAATTTGGGAAACAGTGCAACATTTTGTAGAAAAGCACCACCCGAATAAGGCTGTAGCAGTGCGAGCGATGAATCTGTTTAACGACAATGCAATGTCACATTTCCCCGAAATCCTCAAAAGGAGGCAAGGCAAGTGTCATTGGATAGATTCCTTGTTAAGTTTTCACGAAATGAAAAAGATTCCATTGAGCCAAGAGATAGCAGTGATTCCGTTAGTGATAGTGAAACCTACACAACAATCCTCCTCTCTCTTGCACCAGCCACGAAGGTACCAGTAATTGGTTTATTTTTCTTTATATTTTGTACAGTATTATATTACAGTACAGTATTGTAATCATTTTATATGAATATTTTTGGGTTGTGGAACGAATCATCTGAGTTTCAATTATTTCTTATGGGGAAATTTGCTTTGATATACAAGCTCTTTGCATCAGAAGTGTACTTCCTAAACGAATTAGGCTCGTTAACCAAGGTATTACTGTACCTAGTAAATCTGCAGAGCTTGATCGAACGATCCGCCTTAATAAATTGCAAACAAACATCTTGAAAAAAATATTTTTTTCCTTACTGTAAAATCGCTCACGTACTCGGCTGGCCAGGCCGGGCCGCGATGGCTGGGATCTTGTGGCTTGATAAAGAGGAATCTCCTCGAAACGCGTAGCCGTCTACCCACCGTGCACCTCCACCCCCCTTTTAGCCCTCAACGATTTTCGTTGCCAGCGAGACCATCGGACACCTCGAGACAGCAGCCCTACAGCATTGCCAGTATATACGGCATCGGGCGCTCCAGCGCTGTTCGCGGCTTCTCGCTCTCTCCCTCACATTCCCCCTATCCCAGCCATCGCGGCCCGGCCTGGCCAGCCGAGTACGTGAGCGGCTCCAATATTGCAGATATGTTCTAAGACCAGCTAAACATTTGACAACTTGAGGGATTTAGCCATTCAGCCCAGCCCCCCTTTTTCAGCCACTCACCTCTCATCTGCCAGATAGAAGGACCTGACCATCACATCCTGAAGTGAAGATTTGGGCAGAGTCTCCCATATCCTAACTGTAAGTTTACATCCTTTCCATTTTAGAAGATTGTTTCTATGCTCTTATTTGATACAAGCATTGCCCATAAAAGTTATTCCAGGTAGTAGCGCTCCTCCAAGAAGAGTCTGTTTGTTTGTCCAAAGATGGATTCCTGAGGCACAAAACCAGGTATAACCTGGTCTTGGACATCAAACTCATTGTTTGATCGATAAATTTGCCTTGTCCCATGCAGCCAGAATGTTGAGAACTGTCTAAAGTGAAATATGGCAAATGGCACAACCTTGAATGAAGTCACCATCAGGTCCAGGACTCTTATGCAAAAGTGGAGAGTTGGATGACTCCTGGACTGTAGAGTCTGAATCTGGAACTGGAGAGCCCGTAGTTTTTCGTGAGGAAGGAAGACTCTGGGACTCAGTTTCATAGACCAACCCAACCTTTCAAGGGTCTAGACAGTTTGTAGGACATTGTCTTAAAGGGTCTCTGCAGAATGTTCCCTTTTGCCAGATGTAGCTTTTCAGCTTTTAGTGTCCTGTAGGTCCAACAAATAAAGAATGGATGTAACCTGACCATGCTAGCATTAATCTGCTTCTGTTGTTAGCTGGGTCAGGAATCAATACAAAGCCCTTTATTTTCAAAGGAATGGCAGGACCCCAAGGCATTTTTTGTGCCTTGCACTTTTTTTATAACTAAAAGAAACCGACATGTTCCCAAATTTTTAAACCTAAGTTCATAAATTTTAAATTAATTTTTAATGTCACTTTCACATTGTATATGCTGGCTTATTCATATTTTTGATAATGTATTGCATGTATATGTGTAAAGATTTGTAGATTTTCCACACAAAAAAAAGAGGCGGGGTAAATGATCCACTACCTTCACTTTACCTTTATGCTTAAAGAATAACTAAACCTGAGAATAAAAATATAATACTGTATATTGCATTACCAGTCCTACCAGGCTAAAACAATTACAGAAAATAGCTGTTGTACAATGCCAGAAATGCAGGGTACTTGTTACTCTCTGTGAGCTGACCTAGAAGCATAAAACAATCTTATTTGTGTCAACTACTAGTCTCATAAATCTTCTATGTAATAGAGATTTTAAAAAAGTAGGGTACATTGATGTTCAGCCTGTATGCCAACTATTTCCATAGCTACTGTGGAGTAGTAAGTGTAGTCACTTAGGGACAGGAAGTGCCAGGTGAAAATGAAAAAAGGCTTGAAAAAAGTAAACTAATGCAAACACCTCATCTAAGGAATGGTAAGCTGCAATGTATTATGTTTTCGTTGTTGTGTTTAGATATGCTAACAACCACAGTTATATCAGCCACATTGGGATTGCATTGTTTTTTACCAGTCACTAACTAAATTATTCCTATGTTTGTTGACCCTTTTCATAATGCAAGCTGGCATTTACCAGTCCAACCTGCTTGTGGGTAAGTCAGTCAGCTGGGATGGATTTTTTCTATCCAATCACTACTGTTTTCCTTAAAGTGGAACTCCAGCTTGACCATAAAAAAGACAGCCCCTTCTTCACTGCATATATAGGCTATGCTGTCCGTTTAATCCAGGATGGCTCCTACCTACGCAGGCTTACAGGCTTCCTCGCCACTAAATGACCAGGCTTCTGAAGCTTCTCTTCTTCTCCAGGCACAATCACATTCACTGGAAGGACCAGTGCCGTCTTTAATATTAATTGGACCCTGGGCAAACATTTTCTTGGGCCCCCCCCCACCCGCCCCCTTCACCCTGTGAAACATCATATGGTCACAATATGCACTGTACAGCAGGGGCAGTGCAAGGATTTTGGCCTACACAGTTGACAAAAAAACATCTTTACTTGTTGCACCTTACCGAAAGTACCTTGTAATGGGGTGGGTGCCCGCAGTGACTGCGGATGGTGCCACAAACATCAGCAATATATAGAAATGTCACCAGCACACCAAAACATCCTTTTAGGATAGCCAAATGTTTATTTATTTAAAGTTCCTTGTCAGAAAAACAAGCACTTTCGGGACCGTGCAGGATCCCTTCATCAGGCGCTTGTTTTTCTGACAAGGAATGGCAAATAAATGAACATTTTGCTATCCTAAAAGGATTTCATGTGCTGGTGACATTTCTATATAGTGCATTTTCTGCCCCCTACTACATGTTACATGTTCCCATTCATATAGCACACCCAATTCACATTTACAAAGTATTTCTTACTTTTCTATTTGTTTTTTTAGCAGATTACACACAGGACTCTACAGGCAGCTTCCATCACATCAAAGGGCTTGTTTACACCTAATCCAGTGTGTTCCAGCACGGTTGGTAGCTGGAATGCACTGTATCGCATTATAAAATGTTCCCTGTGTTCTGGGGCAGGAGGGGGCCTAGACATACATTCAAGTCAATGGCACCACAGCCACATCTCCTGCCCTGCAGTGCATTTAACTGCACCAGAACACATGGCACAACAATGCCCATAGTGCAGTGCAGTCGCAACAAATAGGTCATGCATGCACGCAGGGAGAATTGTATTATGCGATCTAGTGCATTCCAGCTACTAACCGTGCAAAGTGAGAGACAGTAATATGCAATGCACCAGCCAAACCTGAGATCATTAACCCTTTGTTAGTACAGACAGTCCTGTACATCTGATCATGAGCCAGTACACACAGGGTTAATTAAAGTGACCATTACTTCCAGCCCCATCCTTAACATTACATTCAATTGTCGAAATATAAGAATATCCAGCAAGTAAAAAGGTGAACAGCAATGTTTGTTTAAACGGTTATGTTGTGTTAGGAACATTTAACACATATACAATAGGATTCTATTCCTATCTGGCTGCAAAAAAGTGCAAATTAACTTTAGTCTTTGCCCCATTAATATATTCACAGACTATGCGACAGAGCTGGAAGAAAGTTATGACGGGGGGTGGGGGGGACGTGGAACGCAGCTCCATGCTGGGACTGTCACCCTCTGTCTGCAGCAGCAAAGCTTCCCTCAGTCCATGCAGGGACCGTCACTCTCTCTCAGGAACACTCAATCCTCTGACCATAATATTACCTCCTAGCTGGCTCTGGGCAAAAGCTGAGGCTCTTCTTATCAGCACTAACTTCCTGTCAGAGGCATACGAGGAAAACACAGCCCAAGACGTCTGAAGAGCTGAGGACATCGTTCCTGTGACAGTGCCCCATCCACCTGCTACACTGTCACAGCTTATTAACACTTTGCTGCCGAGCTCTGCTCCTGCTCCCCCACACCTCCTGAGTTAGTCAGAGCTGGGTTTGCAGTCTGACACTACAAGTGGTCAAGGGGCAGCTGCTTTGGGCCCCACAGCAATGACTGGGCCCGGGGCAAATGCCCTTTTTGCCCTGCCTTAAAGACGTCCCTGGTCAGGACCTCACATTGTCGGGCAGGAAAGGGGAAGACTGGAGCTCTGGTTGCTGTAGTACCAAGGTACATGGTAAGTATTATTCTCTATTACATGCCCCTAGCCTAAATGAGCAGTATATGCTATATACTGTATATCGGGATGGTAATATTTGGTCGTCCTAACACTTTGAGACTGACCTTTGATGAAGGCCTTGATTTTATCTCTTGTCCTCTAACCCTGGTACCTTGATCTCTTTGTTTTTGCCATTAAAAAATGTTGCTGCCTTTTACTTAGCTCTGTATCTCATTTATTATATTGTACCGTTCACAACTATGAATCTCTCTTCTCTGCAATATATACCATTTTTGGATGCGGTTGCTTCCTTATGTACTGAAGGTGACGGTTTTGTTCTTTTTTTTTTTTTGCTTTATAAATCAGATGCAAGAGTTAGCATCATAAAGTGAATCTCTAGCTAGTTTACCAAGAACGCCTGAGCCTGTACGGATAATACATGTCCCATAGCTTTGCATTATACACAAGGATGGTGAGGGGCCCCCCCAACCCAGAGCGCCAGGCTAAGTGCACCAGAGTAGGGAAAAAGCCAAAAAGGTTATTTACTACATTCAAACCTCCGGATTTTAGGCACATTTCATCCTTGCAATGTGTGGGGGGACTGGAAGGGTAGTTTAAGTACTCACAACAAAATAGCAAAACTATAGCAGAAAAGGGCGACAAGCCACATTACTGTGACCTGGAGTGAGACGTGCCCACTCAGAGCGGTTTTGTTCTTTTTAATGTCTGTATATTTGTGTGTTTTTTGTGCTTGAAATGCCAAATTCTTAAAATAAAATCTGATTATAAAAATATATTTGGTCATCAGGTTGTGCATGCTCAGCCTTCGCTATCTAATATCTGTAGAGAGCATTACTTTAGAACAGTGAGGTTAAAGTTTACTGAAATATTTTATGGTTCTGTTCTTTCAATAGGTAAGAGATTCTGCAAACCAAAATGAATATGTAAGTCATGGAATAAAAGGCGACGGAAAGGTGCTACATCAAGCATACTGTCACGTACCTGGTCGAGCTTGATTCGGCCCGGCCCGACACTGCGGGTCACGCCGTGCTCGCGCGCATGCGCAGACGCCATCTGCTGTGTGCAGTGTTCCTGACACATACCCTGAAATCGCTATCAGCTTTTATATGATAATCTAATATATGTAAGGTACAAAGATATATGAAAAATTAATGGAGCTTTGTAATCATTTAGGGATACACAGAGGAAAAGGACAGAACACAGCAATCGGAAAACAGGTCCTAAAAACGTCAAACCAGTAAGAAAAGAGGGAGCAAAGCAAGGATAGCGTGTCTACAATAGATGCAATCACATCAGACCACAAAGTGCAAAAAATAAGTGTATACACAAAAGGGCACAAGTGGAGACAGCGCAAGCATAGAGTCAAAGGAAGCAGACAATTGTACCTTATATATAAGATAATCAGATAACATCTCTAGCAGTTACATGGCGTGTTTTCTGTTCGTTGCTTTTTGCTTCTTATTACTGTAGAGTCAATTCACTAAGCCACAGATGTTATTTTAACTGCCTATGTTATTTTATCACTTGACATTTTTTTCTTATGAAAACGTTCAGTTCATATTCCTTTTTGCAAGGCAGGGCTGTTTAACCATATTTCTCATAAATGATTGCCATCTCAAATGACTCTTTTTTTCTGCTCTCCATTAGACAACTCATAGAACTTACAGTTACTATAATCTTCTGCTCTCCATTAGACAACTCATAGAACTTACAGTTACTATAATCTTCTCCTAAGGGAAATATTGGGGCTGCTATTGTTGACCTACTTCTGGAAATTCTAGTTGCTTAGCCATCATCCTGACCACCTTGACAATAGTTTGAGCCTAAATTACTAAACCATTTAAACGTATGCCATAGTTGTGTCCACAAAACATCTACTAACAGCATTAAAGAGGAACTGAACTCTGGAAGCTGTAACCCAAAAAGGGCAGGCAGAGGGCAAAAGACTATTCACCAGTGTTGCCCATGGTCTCCCTGCACACGGTTACCCCTGACTTATCATGCCTTGTACTGCACTATATCTCTATGGGTTGCCATTTTGGTGGAGGCAGGGCTCTACTACCTCATGTCAGATCTTCCAGCAAGGAGAACAATGAACAGTACATACTTACATCCCCAAATCTCACTCCAAATCTCCTGAGACTAGCAATTAGAAGCAGAAGTGGCTTAGACCTATGAAGCTGAAGGTACAGATGGACCTAGGCACCATCACATACCAGTTACTACTGGTATCACATACTGCTATTTTTCAGAAGAAATTTCAAAAGATAAATTTTCTAGGTTATTGCTCATGCCCATTTAACATTTCTAAATGTTCTCCATAACATAGAAAAACCTCTCTTTTGCAGCTCAGGTACACTTTTAAGGTGACTATAAAAAAAGAAAGTAAAAGCAAAAATGTACCACAATGTACCTTTCAAAACTACAGGCTCCGACCACAACAAGTGCACGTGCCCAATTTCACACGCTGCTGTTTGTGAATGGAGGTTACGGTGGTAAATACCTGTACATAAGCTGGCTTATTTGTTCTGGCAGTAAAGCATTTGGGTCTCTTGGAGTTTCTCCTTTGTTTAGCGCATTCCCATTTTATGCCTAAGAGCAATTGTGCTGATTGTCTCTTTGTAGCTTTCTGTATTTTATATCCTTTGTATAATCCTACTGGAATATGAGGCAAAAAAGCATTGTCTGGATGTTTTTACACACGGCAAAATAGGATCACCTCTGCACTGGATATAAGACAGATTAGTAAGAGGATCGTGATTGCTGGATCTGTGTATGTCAATGCTTATGTGGCCCTCCATCACAAGCATACCAATTAGTGCTGTTGTGATTTGCTGTTGTGCGGTTCGAATTCGAACTTTAGAACATGGAAAAAGTTTGAATTCAAACTCAAACTCAATCAAAGTCTATGGGACCCGAACTTGAAAAATCAATTGTCTCCTTTTTGAATGCTTATATACGAGTTATTGGCCAGGGTATGGGGATCTGGGTACTGTCCTGGGGGACATATATCAATGAAAAAAAAAAACCTTTAAAAAATAAATTTTTTAAAGAGGCAGTGATTTGCTTAAAGTGAAACAATAAAAATGAAAAATTCTAGGGATGCACAGATACTTTTCGAGTACCAGTGCAGATACTTGGCATTTTCATGAGAACTACCAGGGTTGCAGCGGTTGCAGCTGGGACCTGGCTCTGGCGCTCCACCACTGTCCGGAAATCATTAGTCTGTACCCCTACCCATTCAGTAAAGGGTTAAAAGATATTGGAAATAAAAATTCCAGACTTTTAGAAAAAAATCGTTTGATTGGAAAAAAAAACCAAAAGACATGTTTTGGACAAGTTGTTTTGGAAAAAAAAAAATAGATCCACCAAAGTAATCCAGGGCCAAGCGCGACGTCCAGCGTTGTCCACGATGACGACTCAACAAAATAAAACAAGAGAAAATAAATAGAAAAAATAAGAAAAAAAAACAATGCCGGACCAGTCCACTTGTGATGAACTCCCGCCACAGAATGGCATTCAGAGAGATGCCAGCAAAATATAAACAATTGGGCAGTGCTATCGGTGACAGCTAGCTAGCTCCGCCCAACTGTTTACAGTTGTACGGCATCTGACAGGTGAGCCATGATTGGGCAAAGTCATCATTAAATTTGCCCAATCATGGCTCTTCAATACACTGTGCCGTGATTGGGCAACGTTTTACACCTGACCTGTGGTCAGGTGCAAGGCTTTAGTCAATCAGGGCTTCTCAATGCACAGCGCTGCGAACAGCCTGCCGAAAACCTTGATAGTTTGAGTGTTCGCCGAACACCAGAACTAGCAATGTTTAAGTCGAACTCTTGGTCGACTCCAACATCAAGCCCAACACTATCCATGAGCGTCCCATGTGCAGCTTACAGAAGAATGCAAAATGTCTTTCAGTATTTTCTAATAACATGCTGCATTCATCTTGCCATCAATTTCTACAAGATTCCCCACCCCTT
>NW_017307024.1:350108-376588 GCF_000935625.1 Nanorana parkeri | reverse complement strand
CATCCCCCCTCCCCCCCCCCCCCCCCCCCTAAAAAAAAGCCACTACCATGCTTCACAGTGTGGATGGTAATCTTGTCGCTATAGGTCTTGTTGACCCCTTTTCAAACGTAGCGCTTATGGTTGTGACCATTAAGCTCTATTTTTGTCTAGTAACTCCAAATTACAGTGTGCCAGAAGCTGTGAGGCGTGTCAAGGTGTTGTCGAGCATATTGTAACCGGGCTTTTTTGTGGCATTGGCGCAATAAAGGCTTCTTTCTGGCAATTCGACCATGCAGCTAATTTTTCTTCAAGTATCGTCATATTGTGCTCCTTTAAACAACCACACCGTCTCTTTCCAGAGCAGCCTGTATTTCTCCTGAGGTTACCTGATGTGTATTTGTAATTGTATTTACTTTCTGCAACTTCATCTTTTCAAATATTTTGTGACATAAAAAATTGCAACTGTCACCATTTTATTCTACATGGTCTCTGCTTTTACAAAATATAAAATTGTTTGCAGTTTTTAAGTAATTTTCTAGAACAAAACAGGATCGCAAGGCCCGGTGCTATCAAAACAGTGCTTGCATCATTTTGATCTCACCGGACCGCAGGCATAATTAATTGCCTTGCGATCCCGTGCGGCCAATCGCATTGGACCAGAGGGCGTGGCTATGGTGCCATTCAGTTCAATGGCCTGCCACGCCCCCTCCTGCCCCACCAGGTAGTGAGACGGCCACAATGCAAGGCAGTGCGTTCTGGCCGTAACGCACTGCATCTGGTGTGAACGGGCCCTTAAGCAATTCATGATCAAAGAACACAACAGAGACTGTCCTGGCACTGTTTCCATTGCCAGTGGATTAAGTAGAATTGCAAAGGCAGCTCTTCATTGATTGCTGAGCAGTTCATTATAGGCAATGAATACAAGGGGTGCCTGCAAAGTATTATTTAATCTGCTGGCTAGAATAACAGTATAAACAAATTTGGGATGGACTGTATATCTGGCACCAGGTTTTTTTTAATTGCTTGCCCACCTGAGCATACCTAAGTGCATAATGTTAGATTAGTCCTTACCCCGTTTTCAAGTGCCCAGCATGCACTCCATCCCAGATTTGGTTATATCAGGTTCCTAACCAGCAGGCTGAGTAGTACCATTTAAACACATCATAAATGCATTGATTATAATGAACTGCCCAACGGTCTACTGTTAGTCTACTATAGGTTCACTATGCACCCAAGGGCCGCCTACGCAATACTGCTTAACCTGCTGACTAGGAATCCAATATAATCAGAGCCAGGATAGACACATGAAAATGGGGTAAATGCTGATCTGAGGTTATGCACTTAGAAGTGTACAGGAGGGCAATAAGGTTAACAATTGAGGCTAAATAGTTTAACCCTTTCGCTGCCAAGGACGTATGGCATACGGACCTACAAAAGTGCTTCCAGCTGGCCAGGTCAGTATGCCATACGGACCTGGCATTTACAGTTCTACTATAAGCTGATGGTCAGCTTATAGATGGTCAGCAACAGTTATCACCTGTATCATTTTATCACAACACAAACACCAAAACAATTTTTTACATAAGTCGATTATTTACAGTTTTGCATACCTTCATTTTTTTACCTTTTCGCAAAAAGGCGCAATTACAAATTTGCTAATATTTGTTATTTATTAACTCAATACAGTTTTATCTTTTAGATTTAGTCAAAAAAATTTTTTTTTTGTGCACGGATACTGATTTTGGTGTGTTTTAACAATTGAATTGTGTATTTTTATCGGTTTAATATTAATTTGAGAAACATTTGCGCAATTATCGCAGGGCCTACAAATTTAGTATCACCATCTTTTTATTCTACCGGGCCTGCGCTTTCAGAAAATATATGGTTTGGGGGGTCTTTTACAAACGCTAGCAACGCAGCAGTTGAAAATCAAATCAATAGGAAAAAATTGCAGAAAATTCAAAAATGGCTTGGTCAGCTGATTTGAAAAATGTTCCGGAGGGCTTGGCAGCGAAAGGGTTAATATTTCAGTTCTACTTTAAGCAAAAACAGGGGCCAGTGGGGAGTTGTTCAGCAAAAGCTGGAAACCTCAAAGCTATATACAGCTACTCAAGTAGCCTAGTAGACCACTAGGCAGCGCCTGCTTGCAAATCGTGGTTAACACCTCCAGAGATAAAAGGACCTTCATAAGTAGGTTACTCAAGTGCTAGGCTAGTCGGTGGCTGTGGGATCAATCAGACATGCCACTTCACAGCTGTCAGCTACTATCTCTTGCAGCATTTGATTCCACCAGTTTGATGTGACCTTTCATGGCTGACTTGTTATGACATATTGCAAATAGTTAGACTTTACTGGAACTCTTTGCATAGCCTCCTCTACATCTCATGCATCAGTATATTCCAGCTGTCAGCGACAAGTCATTTCCTGTTTTTGTTTCAGGGCACAGTAACGTGAAGCTAACCGAAACAGGAAAGCTCAGGCTGAAGACTTTCGACAAATCCATGTCTGCGCTGTACAGCTGCACCCTGACTTGTAAAAAGCATCAACCACGATGTTACACAGGAAAAAGACTCATCTCTTTTTTTTAGAATCATCATTATTTGTTTTATTGTTAATGTGTAAAATAAATTACAGCTGTTACTTTGACATTGCTTGCACAATTGTTATACTTTGTTAAAAGTTGGATATGTCTTTATATATACTGTACATATGGGAGAAGTACTCTTAGACCCACTTAAAAGTATAAATTGCACTATATCGTTATTCAGTAAGGTCTCATTTTATGGTAGACATAGTGTTTAATGGAGTACTGTGTAAAGCCCAGGTACTTGCTGTGTGGCTCTTGGAAACCAGCAGACAGTAGTGAGAGTTGGAGCATTGATTTGCAAAAGGACTGTCATGGCAGTAAACTCTAGTATTCTCAAGTAGCATGTCCCAGGTCTCTGACTGTCTTCTGCAGCATCTCTCTAGTTTCCAACCACACCTTTAACATTTCCTTAGTCCTGTCTTTCATCTGTAGTTTTTCTGCCGTCTCTGATAGTCTCGTGTAGAATGACAGTACGTATACTGAATATAAAGAGAGACCTCTTGCTAATGTCATGGGCTGCATTGAGGGCCCCTTATACCTTATAAGCTGACCACTACTGATGGTATCAGAAACTATACACGGAATTTTTTTGGAATATCATTTGTTTCATCAGACCAACAAACCAATTCAGTACAATGATACAACTACCGGATTATATAAAATTGGATAAAAAATACACATTACATTTTTAAATCCTAAAAGTTGATAACAACATACTGTACATCACTAAAGAAAGATAACAAAATAGCTCCTAAAGTGAGCTGCACAAGATCCCTGAGAGCATACAAATCCCCCGAGAATAGAAAAACATTTACATAAATATGTGTAGGGATGCCGCTAATTGTTCCTTTCCCATCCATCAGTACATCTTCATGCTATGTCAATAATCTGGCACCATGGATGGATAGACTTCTCTTCATAGTCAGTCATATATGATGATATGAAAAGGATGACACTTTTTAACTCCAATGCGTTCCACAGGCAAAAAACGTCTGCTTCCTCAGGAAGTGAATTTCCTAAGGTTCTTGCACCTAGCAAGAACCTTTCAGAGGTCGGATTGTCTTCTTTGAGGCTATGCATTGTGATCAGAGAACATATTGAGTTTGGAGCCAGAAGGCTGGAGGGTCAAATTAATACCAAGAGTGTGGCCTGGTGTGAACCCCCTAGATCAGCCCCTTATTTCTCCCTGAGACTGGGATGGTTGGATCCCGGACGTCGTTATATTCACTTATGTTATTATTACATTGAAATATGTTTACCAAAGTCCCGAGGCAGCAGATGTTTTTGTCTGTTGGAGTTCAAAAGTGCTTTCCTTTCCCAATCATCGTATATGACTGACTTCAAAGTCTGACAATTCAAATTTAGGGATGTGGTCTTTTGACCCTGTGTGTTGGTTCATATTATAATTGTGAATATTATTTGTATACTCATTTCTTCCACATTTGCAAATTAGTGACAGATGTAATCTAACCCAACTGCTTAAATAGCAGGTATCTCTTACTGTCATTGATTTATAGAATGTATGATGTGTGACCGTGTTCCAGTGGAAGAAAAGGGGTAGAACTGAAGGGGGGACTAGGTTAGCATTGTACACCATTAAATACGTATTTAGATCAATATGATAAATATGGAAATAAGTATAGATTTCTGTTACAACAGACACGCCGATATAGAGATTTTCTTCTATCTACATATATTTTACGTATATATGTTAAATGTTTGTTAACTAGCATCTCAGAGATGTAGCTAGGGATATTTTTGCAGCTATGGACAAGCCGATAAATGTCCAGTTGAAAAATATTTTACTACTTAGCCCCTATTCAGACTTGCTATGCGCGTGAATATGAACAAACATGGCAAAGGCGCTCATGCAGTTGTTTGAACTGCAAGCTTAATGCATTTTTGGAGACTAAAACAGGTTTTCCTCTAGAATTACACTATATTCAGACCAATGTTGATTTAAATCCTTACAACATACCCAGCCACATCGATTTATTAGGGTAATGGGCAGACTTGGCAACATATAGCATTTCCACCACAAAGTAACATTTGTCTTATGAGACCAGGGAAACTATTTCCACTTTTGCTGTATTTTCCATGTGCCACTTTTGGTAACCTCCAAACAGAATTTTATAGAGTTCTTTTTCCAGCAATGGCTTTCTTCTTGCAACTCACTTTAGTGGACTACTTGCATGGTTCCTTTCATGCTTTCATATATGTTTTCTCCCACTACCATCCAACTGTAGCGGATTTTCAAAGTTTGGAATATTTTTTTATTAGTCAACCATGATTAGTGCTTCTCCAAAACTTTATCCAAGACTTGTAATGGTAATACCATAGGGATGCTAAAGACAATTAGGCTGTTCACTTTGCAAGGGAATTGCACTTTGAACTCTGACTTTATTCATCTATCATGTTTTAGCAAAAATGCTGGTTTTTTATAACTAAAATAATTCTTTGTACATGATTGGGTTTTCTTTGCAAAGTACCGTATCTGCCGGCGTATAAGACGACCCGGCGTATAAGACGACCCCCTACTTTTTGTGTTAAAATATAGGTTTTGGGCTATACTCGTCGTATAAGACGAGTATAGCCCAAAATAATGTTTAAATGCACCCACTAACATCCATGGCGGTATTCCCGAGTGTGGCTCGGGGGTAATTTTCAGTACCATAAGCGACACTCGGGATTACAGTCTCTTACCTTGTCCACGATCCCCGCTGTGTCCTCCGTCTTCCCTCCTCCATATTAATGAATACAGTTACAGATTCTTCCATTGAATGCTTAAGTGTAAAATATGTCTTATGGGATTGGGACCAGGGGTCTTGGCTTTATGGGCAGTCTTTCTGCCAAAAAAAACAGTTGCTGCCAGTGGTTGGATACATCTAGCTGGATGGTTGCAATACTGAATAAACTTTTTTTTTACCTTGGTGTTTCCACAGTGGCATGTCAACAATCCGGCAGTGATTTGCTCAATAGATCTGAAAAGCACATTCTCCAAGCATGATGATGTGTGTGTGTGTGTGTGTGTGTGTGTAAACCTAATCATATTCTATTAGGGAAATAATAAGAGCCAAGTGTGATTTCTGCTTTTTTCCTGCATATTTTGTAAGACTCCCTAAAAATATACTGTAGCTTCTGACTTTAGAAAAGTCATAGGTTAAATCTTTTTCTTCTCTCTGTAAGTACCCCTGCCCTTTATTCTTCCTCTCTAAAGCCAGGGCTCTGTACAGGTTCTCATAGTATAGAACTCTCTAATTGATGAGTTATTTTGCCTTATGACTCCCTCAAAAGGAAAGAAAGATGGCAGCACATGTGCCATGTTCTTCTTTGATTGTGAATAGTGGAGCAGCGCATCCAGAGACCACTGAATAGTGTTAATTAAAGGGGTAACAGTGAACTCCATGGGCTAGTATGTTTTTTTTTTTAATATTATACAGGGACAACTATTAGAAAGATGATATTTCATTTTACTTAGGTAGGGTGAAATTCCTCTTTAAGGTACAGAAAGAGTATGCAATCCATAGTCGTGTGCACAGGGTGTGCCGGGTGTGCCTGGGCACACCGTAATCACCATAAGCCCAACACCAAATCCTCAACAGCAGGTGCAATGTTTTTAGTCACTGAGCCAGTGGAGATATCACAAAGATCTCTCTGACCAGCTTAGTGATACAGAGCGCTAGGGTTGCGACCTGTCCAGTTTTGAGTCCTGTATGTACTGTGTCTGGACTTCAGGCCAGCTGAACCTGGACACAAGATGTCACAATGTATGGCGACAGGAGTAAGCATGGGGTCTTGGTGTTCCAACTTCAGTGCATGGAGAAGGCACAGGACACGGAGAGACATGGGATTTAGCGAGCTAGGAGGTGTCTGAAACACAGGGTGCAGATAAGTATTGAAGGTTCTGGCTCTCCTCCCTCTCTCCCCTGGCAGTCTCTTTTCTCTCTCTCTCCTTGCTGTCTTTTTTCACCTTCTCTCCTGACTGTCTCTCCTTGCTCTCTCTCCTTGCTCTCTCCTCTATATTCTCCTAAAAATAAATTGGCATGCTGTGATAGAGTGACGTCACGCACGTGTAACGTAATGACATGTGCACCTGGTGACTACTGGCGGCTGCACCAGGTGACACCTGACCTGGTGATACTTCTGGCTGCAGCTTCCCAGGCTTCCCATCCAATCAGTCAAAGAGGTAAGGGACAGTTGAAGAGATGGGAATCCAGGATGCCTCAGGTCTGTGTATGTATGTATTATATATTGTATATGTACATACAGTACATGTGTGTGTTTGTACTTTTGTGTGCACACCCTAATGCAGTAGGCTGAGCATGCTTAAGATGCAATCCATGAAGGACTAAATGGACAAAGGGAACAATGAGTGCAGATTTAGTTTAAAAGGGATCCTTCATGCAGTAAAATGAAACTTCTGACAGTAATAGCCATTTGCAGACTCTCAATCCCTATGCAATTTCAAGAGCAGTAAAGTGCAAATTAGTTCACCATCCTGAAACTAGTAGGCGCTTCTTGAGTCATCTTCCAAGGCAGGCATTTTTCTTTGTGACAGATTCCAATTGTACAGACTCATGACTAATATCTGACTATATACTTATAAAACTTGTAGTTGTAAAATAATGATGATCCCCTTTGACCATGACATAAACCTTCCCAAAACTCAAACTTCAAGCCTTAAGCCCAACCTTATTTTGAGAATAATCTCCCGATTAAAAAATTTTATTAAAACTTGGTGAGGGAAAAGCTAGGAAGTAGATGCTAGAGCCACACTGGTTGTCTCTTGCACAAGCCATTCTGATTGTAGCTGTCAACCTAATCACAGGTATGTAAGGATGAACAAGGCCACAGTTGGAAACAATCTTGGCTGTCGTTATAAAACTACTCCCTGGTATTAAGAGGGTTAATATACATGGTAAAACACATAAATGCAAATAACATGCAGTACTGAACACAGTATATACTTTTCTTTTAGCTTTGATGTTGAAGGTTGCAGATTACATTCCACTCTGTAGCTTCCAGGCAGCATTTAAATGTGAAGGACATAGCAAATTACAACAAAATCAAAAGAAATTTCCACATTTCCATATGAGCATTTCACTGGTGTAGTGTGCTATACCTTCCCTAAAGGTTAGTACCATCTTGGCCCATTTTAAGTAAATGAAGCCGATTCCTGTTTCCAGTATGTTATGCATTATATTCACAGTCTAGAGGTTACAATTGCACAGAGTGTGCTGAGATTGTATTGCTATATTTCAGTTATTTTGGACATGAAAAACAGCATAACATACCCAAAAACACAGTACAATTCTGTGCGTGCCTCTAAACAACTTATCAGTTCTTGGTGATCTAATGACATTTCCAAAAGGTAGGGTAGCAGTAGATGAGCAGAGGTTCTCCATGAGAATAACAGGTGGGAAGATATCTGTTCAACCTTTCATGACTATGAGAAACTCTTGTGATCCTTGGCTAACAATGACTATGATACACAGTTATTGTACTTATCTTTTCCTCTTATCATAGCAGAGGAAGTGGTCGCAACAAGTTGGAAAATCTTCCTGTGCAGTAGCAGATGTGCTTGATGTCATGCTTTAGAACATCATAAACAGCCCTTTGCTCACTACTCACTAGTGATGCCTTAAATAGGCCAGTTTTTGGCCAGTCTTTGGCATTGTGAAGCTGAATATCAATTTAGCTAGAATATAATCGAACGGTAACATCACATATGTGACTGCCCATACCAGTAAGACTGAGTTCTCTGTTTTCTAATTATCCCATGGAACATTTTGCGCATACCTGATGATCCTACTGGTATAACCATTGGAGAGGCACTTCTTTTGATAGGGTAACAATACTCTTCCTTCTGCAGTGAAATTACTGCATCAATGTCACCTTTGCTGCTGCTGTAGCTGCGTGAATGTTAGCATTGAAATCCCTATCGGTGAACAGCATGCATAGCTGTGCCCAAAGCCCTTTAGATTGGCAGCACATTGCTTTATCTACAATGAGATAGCCCTGCCCAGTCCCTCCCATCTGCTCTACTACTGTCTATCAGGGTACAGTGGAAATCTAGCTTCCTTGTTGCATTTACCATTTAAAAAAATAAACATTTTATTTATTTTAGAACTTTGCATTTCAAAGTTGCATTGAAAATGCCTTTTTATCATTCTTATTGGAAAAAAATAAAGGCTTTAGGTGGATTTTAGATTTACACTGCCTGTTTCCGAAAACATTCAAAATTTGATATCAGACATTAGTTATTTAACTATCTACTGATCCCTATTGATTTTTTAAAAAATGACACAATCTTAAACTGTATATCATTATTTTTTCGTATATTTCCAGCACCTGTGTATGATTAAATGGATCAGTCCACCCAAATGTGATCTTACTTACAAGTTCTTACTTTCAAACTGTCACTGACTTTCCATATCACTCAAACTCTGATGGCAAGGTCTCTGCTGTCAGTTATTACAAAAGCATCTTTCTGTCCCTGTTGGATATTGACTTTATTTTATATTGTGGGTGAGTGCACAATTGCCCAGTAACCTCTGTGGGCCTATGGAGAATAGAAGCTGGGTTAGAAAAATGCATTGACTGGACTGGGTAATGATGACAACACTTGTAATGTTTCAAGATTAGGTTCACAGTTGACAGAATGCTTTAATCTTTACGGGCATTTGTAATGGTTTGTGGCAAATTTTATATTTGTCTTTTTTATGTTAATTTTTCAATTTTTTTTACTATTTCTGTATATTTGTTTTACAAATGAACATTCGGTAAATGACAAAGAGCATGCCATTCCCACGAAAAGCAAAAACAGCTTGTTTTGAGACTCTGTTTGTCTGATTGAAACCTCTTAAGGGATGAGTCACCTCTTATAAGGGATGCGTCACCTCTTATATGGGATGCGTCACTGCTTTGATGATTTAAGCATAGCTGAATATGAACCACCAGCAGCCAGGGTTGGATACCACTCTTTTCCCATTGAATAACACACATTTGGGCATATTCAGTATATATAATTTTTGTATGTTATTGTTTGAAGCAGAACTCCAGGTTTTATTAAACGTAACCCTTGCAGTGGGGCTACCCCTACACTGCAAGGGTTAAGTGTTTTTTTTTCTAGGGGTCGAAAATAAAGAAGATAAACTTACCTGATGCTCGATCCAACCTGGCTCCTAGACTGGTCTCCTCAGTCTCTTCTGGGGTTAAGCAGTCTAAGGACCTGTGACATCCTCATGTCTAATACAGGTCTATTAGATGTGTGGGATGTCGGGATAGCCATATACCAGCAGAGTGTAAAAAATTATTATCAGAACATTTGTTCAATTTTATAATAGTTAATGGGGTTAAATCAATGATCATTTCCAACCATAGTGACAAAAAATTTGAAGGAGCACGATGGAAATTTGTTTCTCGAATGAACGCTATTATAACAGTTAATGAGGTTTTGAAAATGCCATTCATTCTGAAACTGAATGTTAAAATCAAACAAAATTTTGAATGTCATTCATTAAGTCTCTGATGGCATTATCAAATGTTCTTATGAGATTATTCACATGAACAGTCATACAAAAATCTACCAGTATATGGCCAGTTTTAGATGCCTGTGACCTTGCGCTGTGGCTCCATCTGACCCTTTGCTGTTCCTTGTAATAATAAACGTTGCTATCCACTATGCCATACCAATAATATACTACTGTTTTATTGAGTTGTGGGACATTAGGTTACACATTTGGGGGTGGCATTGTCCTAATTTAAAGTTACCCCATCAGTCACTTAATAAAATTGAAATATTTGTTCCCTGCATTACAATAGCTGTTATACTCACCTCTCCAATGGCCTTAGTCTTCTACTTTCCCTCTTTTTCTAGTGCTGCAGCCTCCATAAGACTCTTTACCACATCAGTGGAATGCCTGTATCCCATATCGCATGCTGTGGTTCCTTATTCTGACCCATACATCACTGCTGAGTCCTGTAATGACTTAGGGGTTGGAGGATGGAACATGATGAGGGGATATGGGCAACCAATACCCCTGAAAGTATTAAATGCCAAAAAATCTGAAGGAGGCTGCAGCACTAGAACAGAGGGAAGAGGAAGACTTGGGTCGGCGTAGAGGTGAGTTTGGCAGCCCATTTTTTACAATGAACAGCTATTTCAATTGTTTTAAATGACAGGCAGGGTTGTACCATTGATTCAACATTTATGCCTAAGACCATCCTGCTTGCTTGCAGTTGTACAAATTCATCCCCCATTCAATCTACGGGGGGTCTGGTGAACAAATCTCTCTCTCTGTGGCAGATGCTAATTTTAGAAAGGTTAGATAGGGATTTTCGACAGTTAAAATTACCTATACGAAGAGTTCCCTCAGTGAGGACAATCTAGTGTTTTACCGAGACCCTGCCCTAGGGAAAGAGCTTTTTTCTGTGTCTTCAGATCTGTATTGTTGCAGGCTGAGGTGTGAAACACTTGTGAGGAGACCTGTAGCGCATGTTCTCGGTGATGGGACCGAGTAATGCCACTGCTGATCATGGAGCTTGTGTGAGATTTTTAAAATGATCTAAATTCAGAAAATAATTAATAAATATCTTTGGATATTTACATAAGCTCACAGTTTTAAAGGACAAGTTTACTAATTATGTAGACTGCCCTTCCCTCATAGCCCCATAAACTAGACTTAGCTGACCATTTCCTACTCAGGTGCTTAACTTAGTTCCTCTGGTGGCCTCCGGTGCTATATACATCCTGGCCAGTAAAATCAAGGACCAGGCTGCCTGTACTTGTGCACTTACATTCAATAGACTTAAATGGGACATACCCATACTGCAGGAGCAAAATGCTATTGTTGTTTTGAAGCCAACCTAAATGTACTAGGGAAACCTTAGACACTACTCCAGCAAACCAAACCTTGCTTCTGCTCTGGACTGCTACCCAAAAACTAAACTTTAAGTTTGACATGATCAAAACTGTGGAGTACTCACTACAAAATGAGCTCTTTATATCCTTTAAAATGAAATGTCAAGAGGCCAGTGCTTAAGGAAAATTAAATTGCTACTTGTTCATTTGAAACATGGCAATCATAAACAGGTGTCCCTTCCAATTTGTATGCAGACCTTGACTGATCAATGTGATTAGCAGTGAGTTATAGTAATGCCAGTGCTGTCCGGATAAATTATACTTTCAAATATCATATCAATCTATATACACCAATGTTTTATTTAAGGGTATATAATTAATGAGCAGACAGAGGCTGAAGCAGCAATAATTTATCAAGCGATGTATTGCACAACAAAAACATTTCACCTACTGTAGATCATGTTGAGGTAACCTTCGGGAAGTGGACATCTGCTTTACTAATACTGGAGCACCTAAGGAAACACCACGGTTATAAGCAATATGTAATTTCATACTATTTGGAAATAAGTAATTCTAAAAAGGACAGTCCACCTAAATCCGATGTTAAACCATCTGACTATTCCTTCTAACCTCTTGTTACAAATCCACACCTCTGTCATTCTGCTGTCAGATGCCCATATTCCAGTGGGCTTTATATGCTCCTGAATTTGACAATTAAATGAGAGCGGAAGAGTTAAACACCAGTAGGGACTGAGCCCTAATCTTGCTTGTGGATAGGTGGAGGTCAAGGCCCGATGTACAGCCTTTACCTCAGATCCAAGGGTCTCCAAAGGGACCAATATAAAGACTAATACAGGAGCACAAGGCATGCCTCCCAACTTTTTGAGACGAGAAAGAGAAACACCTTCCATTACAATGTATTTAGGCAATGGACACCCCTGCCGCACCCCTTTTATGTAGATCATTAAGAATTTATATGGCAAAAATTATTGGTTAAACCCAGAATTGTTTATTTTTAACAATACTTTACTTTTTCTTTACACTGGCTTTTCAAAATAGAGAATAGAGGGACCGAGAATGTGAAAAAATGGGCGGAACAAGTCCAGTGACCTCATGACTCGATCTGCCCCTTTGTTGACATTTGGGAGCAGAGCTGTCATTTTGCGGCAGGTGTTTGTCAGGATCGGACGTGTTGGTGGGCATCAGGTATTTTTTCTTTCGGCGAGATGGCGGTTGTCGTCCATGGTAATTGACAAGGATCTACATCGCTGGACGGCATGATTGACGTGTGGATTATATCAATGGACACTTTTTTTTTTATAATAAAAGACTCCTCAAAACCTGTGTTGTTGATTTTTTTTTCAAATAAAGAACTTTTGTTGTGTGTTTATTTACAATTTTACTGTATCCTGCAGACCCCCACAACCACCAGGCCAGGGTTGTGGGGAAGAGGCCCATGTCCTCACCCGCCCCATGTTGAGGACATGTGGCCTGGTATGATGGGGGGGTGGGGTTCGCACCTGTTCGTCATCCCTCCCTTTCCTCTGCCAGGCCACTGCTCGGGTCAAGAGTCTGCTAAAGGATTTTAGCTTTTAGGGGGGAACCCACACTTTTTTTTGTTGGGGTCCTCCCTAAAATTCTTTCCAGACCTAAAGGGTCTTGTATGAATAGATTAAGGGACTCCGCGTTGTTTTTAATTTTTGTTAAACAACATGAATTCATTCTAAATGACATTCAGAACAAATTTCGGATGCATTCGAGTTTTTGTTATCAAAAATTCAGATACGTTCGTATTTGTTATTTCTTTGAGCACAAAATTCGGATGCATTTAAATGTCCGAATAGGCCAATATTCCTCCGAATTTCAGTTGGAAACGAAAAACAAATTGCAAATCTAGCAAACATGGTAATAAAGATATAGGATGAAGGATTTAATACAAAATAACACTTTTAGTAGTTACATTTTCATAGATATCTATACCTAAAACCAAAAAGTGACAACTGAGGAGGAAAGAGGGACAGGGGATTTGGTTCCAAATGAGGGACAATCTCTCTAAATGACAAGGTGTCTGCACTTCTGCAATACACTTCTGGACGCTAAATCATTAGGTTGTCCTTGCAGCTCTGAAGGAACACACTTGTGACGCTGTAGCCGGTGGGTGGAACCACAGCATACAGCGGAGTGATGCAGGTATCCAACGCACCTGAAAGTGTCGGATGCTATGGATTCTGCTGGTACATCTAGCTCTAAAAGGGAAAGAATATTCACTTAAAGAGAGGTGGTAAAGATAAGTATATGACACTTTTTTAATGGGTCACTATCATTGTTTTACCTATCCTAGGTGTTAAGATTTTTTTAAAGCAAATGATCTTTTAAAAGAATATAAATTAAACTGAGTAAAGCAATCATCCCGTTTTATTTTCAGCTTTCATTCATTTACAGAAATATCAAAGATCTGTTTCCATCAGTTAGTTTTGGATCTCTGCCTATAGGTGGTGCTCTCTTGCCACCTATGTACTGCTCTCTTTTAAGATGCGTATAGATGCTGTAAGCCTATAATACTGCATGATTCTACATCTGATGGAAACACTACAGTGTATACCAAGTCACTAGTAAACATAATTATAATTTTTGAATCATTTCTTAGAATTTCAGTCCTGTGTTGCTTCTGAGGTGTACTCATTACAAAAGTGTTCTTATCATTGGGGTTTTGCATACAATGCTGTTCATAATATTGCAGAAAATTTTAAAAGGTACATTGAACTGAGTGCAAGCATGAAAAAGAAACTGTATAATGTTACATATTTCAATGAATAATTAACTCTTAACAACCAATCACAAATCAGTGTGCATTAGTCTGAACAGATTTTTGTTGCCATTACTGGGTTCCCTATAAATGATACTTGGTAAAGTAATAAATTCACTTTACAAGACAGACTTTAAGCAGGTTGCACTTACCTTCCCTGTGCTCCCACACCATTCTGATCTTCCCTGCTCTACCTAAATTGTGGTAGGCAGGGGCAGTGTTGCATGGTCCCCTATATATGGAAGGACTAGGAATTACTTGAGCAGTCCGGAAGCAGGTGAGGGTGGTGAAGAAAAACAGGGAAGGGACTAATTCCTTATGGTCCCTCCTTTAGGCCCAAACTTTACTACCAGTTTAAATCATCTAAATATATTCCAGGTACATTAAAACAAAAGATGTGCAAAGTATGTTGTTTTCTTTATAAAGCTGCCACAGCCTGAATGGAGAAGTTTGTCCCGTGCCAGCATGCTGCAGAGAAGGACCCTTGCTCTCTGTGTGGAAGCAGCAGGCTCTCTGCTGATGTCAAACATGCCACCTGTTAAGTCAGAGCTACAGCTTTCCAAGCAACAGGGAGCATATGCCTCACTGAATGGACTTTTTTTTTGTGCACACCTTTTTTTATGCACCTGTAATTATATAAACTGATTTAAACTAAAAGTTAATTTGGGCTTTATAGACTATTACTTTCCCTAGTATGGACAATTTACACTTTGAATGAGTGTTATTTCTGACTTTAGCAGAGTTGCTGTATTTCCTGGATAATATTCACTGTTCACGTACTAATATTACATTTTGCTGGGAATTACTAAATGAGCCCTGGTTTACTCTTACAATTGTCTTGGGTCTATTTAATGTGATGGCTTTAAGTAAAGTGTAATAGCGTTTAATAGTTCAAACATTGATGTGTGATGCTAATTATGTACCACGATAATTAGTTCCTCTGGTGAAGTAATAAACCTGCAAGCATTAACAAGTAATATACACTAGAAAATACTTTAGAAAGCCTTGGTTACAGCTTTGTCCCAGCTGCACAATTTAGTTTTTCCTTCTCAGATATTGCTATATGGGGATTGGTTCAGTTATCCTCAGAATATGATGATTGTGGCCCAATAGTTCTGTATATAGTCAGATTATGGAAAAACTGAGTGTCTGTGTACACTGCAATCCCTATTGCAGAAATATTGAATGGTGCAAAAACAAATGTTAATAGGGCATAACAGAAGGTTGTTAAGCTTTGTAGGCCTGTGTTGAATGTTCCCTGGAGTAGGGAGACATGTATGTTGGACATGGTCCCCTGCAATGTGATATTATGATTGAACACATCTATTTATCTCTAGGGTTTAACCTATAATTTGCTCCTGTATTGGTTCCCTTACTTTTTTTTTCTTGTGTACCCCATTGGCAGCCTATTTCCATAACTTGCACCCCTGAATGGGGTGGAACAGAGGGAGAAGGAGCGCTGCTAATAGCACTGAATGTTAGGGGTGTGGCCAAATTTCACGGTAAGAGGGACTTTAAGGGGTATATATAAAAACTGGGATTACTCTGTTCTGAGTCAAGAGTGTGTAATACACAGCAGTGCAGGTGACAAGAGAAAGTAACACACAGAGTGCAGGGGTCAGCAGTATGTAACACTCAAGGTGCAGGAGTCAGGAGTTAATATCACATAGAGTGCAGGGGTCAGGAGTATGTAACACACAGGGCGCAGGGGTCAGGAGTATGTAACACACAGGGTGCAAGGGTTAACATTAAGTAATGCATAGAGTGCAGGAGTAAGTAACGCACAGAGTGCAGTAGTAAGTAACGCACAGAGTGCAGGAATCAAGAGTTAATAATGCACAGAATGCAGAGGTCAGGAGTGTCAGGGTTTCTTACCCTTCCTCCTCCAGTTGGCTGCAGTTGTTAGCAATATGCATAAAAATGTTTATTCCTCTTTGGTGCCCTCTTATGACGAAGCCCGTAAACATCATCATTCTGCAACTACTAGCAAACTCATTGCAATATTCCTGTCTCAGAGTGATGATGCAACACCAGTTCACTGTTTAACCATCAGCTTGTCCATATAGTATCTGTCCTTGTGTGTGTTCAGATCTATTAAGTTCTCTGCTGTTGTTCCTATTCTCTGTGCATGACCCTGGCTCTGGCTGACTGATCTCCGAGTTCCTGACTCGGGCTATTGTTTCCATTCATTCTGCTCTGTGTTTCCTGGTCTGGTTCAGCTGACTGCCTGCTTTGACATCCCTTACCCACAGCAGGTGTGCAGACCCAGAAATTAAGGAACAGTATCCCACCAATAGAGTCCCAGGGAGGTATAATAAATTGTGAAGTGGTTTAACTTTGCAGTTTCTACCAAAAACTGAAATATCTGTTTTGGGAGGACTGACCCTTTTAAACCAAAACTCCAGGAATTATTGGCCGCATGAAAACACACAAAAAAAAATGTAAATCTTCATTTGGATCTAAAATTTTACTCACCTGACCCACAGCTACCTTAGAAAAGCAGACACAGCAATGGCTGGAGAGAGGAAAAGGATGATACAGAGACATCTCTGCACTGCTAGGTAACCTGTTGTCAGTCAAGTCAATGTGGTGGTATTAGGCAGGCACTAGCTATGTCTGCTAGGGTGTAGGACATGATGGCATCATATACTGTCAGTGGCCATATACTTGACAGCCTGGGTGTAGAAGTCAGAATTAGTAATTGACGGACAACAGGGAGACAGGACGGGGTGTGGCTCCCAGTACTTCCTAATGGAGAAAGCTAAGTATTATTATGCAGAGGGAAGGGGGGTGCTGGATTTAAGTTTCTGTGCTGCTACTACGAGGGGGACTGTTAAAATAATTTGCAGTTGATTTTAGTGTGACTGATATGCAAAGTTAGTAGCAGTTTTATGTAGTTTTGATACTCACAAAACACTGTAAAAGGGATACATAGAGTTTTTGAATGAATTTTTTTATATTTATTATAGTAAGGGCCAAATATATATATTTTTTCTATTTTAATCAAGCAAATATATATATTGCATATTGATATTATATATTTCCCTTTTCCGACAGCAGGTGATGCTTTAGTCTCTTATGTTTTCCTCTGTCTCCCTAGCTCCTTGTTTACAGAGCTCAATAGTTTATGCTGAAATTTACACACGCAAATGAATGAGGTTCTTTTTTGAGCATTAAAGGAGAACTATGAGGTGAGTGAAAATCATTCAGCCTCATAGTTCTGTCACAGGTTGGCTCAATAGATCAGGAAGTGAGCGAACACATACCGTCGTTCGCTCAATTCTCGATCTATCCTTGCAGAGAGCCGTGACTCACGACTCCCTGTAGGGGTTCCCCCCTCTCCTGTCTGATCCTCCAGCGCTGACTGGTGGAACGGACGGGGGAGGGTACAGCTGGCTCTGCCTCTAGATAGGCAGAGCCAGCTGTCAATCATGCAGCTGGGTGGATCTCGACAGTGATGTCGGGATACATCCCGGCTGCGGCGTCTCAGTATACCGCGAGCCGTAGCTAGGTGCTAGTTTGTGTCTTCCCATTACCCTTAGGAGAACGTTGGGGAAAAGCCCTGACCGCATAGTTGTCCTTTAAGCTATATCTAAAAGGAAAAAACTACTGCTATATTCTCTCATAGAAAACCCACAATGCTCTGGTATTACAAATTAAATGTTTATTAGTAAAACAAATATTGTATGCATTTAGTAAAAAAGATAAAAAATCAGCTTAAAAAGCTTAAAAGCACTAAATAAAATGAACCCAAAACCATTATAGTTTCCCCTAAATCAAAGGTCGAGGTAAAAAAGGAATTCATTGCTAACAGAGAGGGATTCTCTTCTATCAAGTAGCTAGTCCATCAAAACAGCATCAATAATATTGAGTTGCATCCTGCTTTCTCCGATCACTAATCATTTACGACACGGCCAGTACTCCTCCCAGGCATCTCAGGGATGCTGCCTATAAATCCTGGACAGTGACAACTGATCACAAAACGCTAGTCAATTATTCTGCTTTAAAAAAAGTACAATTAGAAGCCTCTTTATAATAAAGTTGAAAATGTTAACCCCTAAATGACAGGCCTTTTTTCATTTTTTTTGTACCCATGTTATAATCCACATTTTAGGCCTGAAAATGACTTCAAACTTCTAAATATTATATATTTTCTGAAAGCCAAGACCATGTAGAATAAAATGGTGGCAGTTGCAAATTTTTATGCTGCACGATATTAGCACAACCTATTATCAGACCCAAACATTTAGTGAAAAATGCACTTTAGTTAAATTTAGTGCTCCAAAACACAATAAAATACACATTTTTAAAAATAAGGTATAAAAGATGAGGTTACGAGTAAATAGATACCCAAAATTGTGTGCGTCTGTGAAACGGACACAAAATTCAGTACCCCCAAAAGTCCATAGACGATGCTTTGAAAGCCCCTACAGGTCATCAGTTTTGCATTACGCATAAATATTGGCCCTAGAATTATGTCACTCAGGCATTTCGTACGTAGCTGCACCCAACGCGTGTTTACGTTATCACGTGCATGCTCGCGGGGGCAGGGACTTTAAAAAATGTTTTTTATTATTTTACATTTCAATTGATATTATTTTTTAAAACTTACTTATATATTTTTTTACTTTAAGTGCTCTCACATAGGAGGGCTTACGATGCTGTTGAAATCCACCCCACTGGGTGAGTGATAGCTGGCTGAGCCTCTGTAGAGGCAGAGCCAGCTGTGCCCTCCCACCATTCCTACAGTCTGTGCTGGAGAAATGGAGAGGGGAGGGGGAGGAATTCCTGCGGGGGAGGTGACTGACAGTCACCACTCTCTGCAGGGAGAGTAACAGGAAGTCCACAACAGCGGTATGAGTTTGCTGACTTCCCGATCAATAGAGCCGACCTGTAACAGCTGCTTTGTCACAGGTCGGCTTGCATTATGGGGATGAGTGTTTTTCACTCACCCCATAATTCTTCTTTAAAGGGTCAGTCTACCCAAAAATGATTGGTAGATACTGGAGAATTATACCACCGTAAAGTTTTTATAAGGTATTTGTGAATTAGTTCTGGATTTGCTTAGCTGCTGTGGCCATTATGAGGGGGTTCCTTTCTTTCTTTTGAAGTTTCTTTTTTCAATTATTATATATTAAGGAGAATATTGCACAACAAGCTGAAACACACCAAGGTGAACAGTAGCATCCAGATGGACTAGAAATTAGTTGAGAATTATGGCATGGTAATGATATTGGGGTGTACAAGGCAAATGAGAATATTGACCAAGTCCACCATGCTCTATCAACAGCTAAAATATTTTTATGGTGGACTTAAAAGTATTTTTGTTACATTTACAAATTTGTAGATTTATCACGTATGGGAGCTCTCAGTGGCTCAGTACAATCAGTATTTTTCTCTCAATAACTGTTGAGGCAAGATATCCGACAAACAAGGAGGGCATTGATTTCAATGATTTTTAAAATCTTGACATTGACCTGTACTCAAAACGTAAAGATCTGCTACTTCATAGGGAACATCTAAAAATGTGAATTGAGATTTAAGGCTCTGGTGCCTTTGACTGCTAGTCTCAGGAGGTTTGGAGGGAGATTTGGTAATGTTACTACTGTGCCACTTACAGTTCTCTTTGCTGGAGGCCTGGCAAGAGGTAGCAAGGCCCTGTCTCTACCAAGATGGCACCAACACAAAGAGAAAAACCCTGCAAAGGAGGTGGTTATACAAACAATGGCAATGCAGTGTCAAACAGTTCACCATGCAACAACACTACTGGTATAACAGTGGCCTAACCATAAACAAAAGGCCCTGTCCACTCCTACTGCACTTGCCAGTGGGACTATATGTACTGAAATACAGTCCTGCTGACAATGGGGCCCATAGTTTCTTGTAATTGGGATATTTGTAATCCTAAGGTACAAGCAAACAAGCAGAAGTAAATTACCCATCATTACTCAAGAGTCCAGTTTTTCTGGTGCTTTACCGTTTAGAGTGGTTCTTTAGCAGAATAAAGTCACAGCCCCTGTGGTTTTTTTTTTACAACTTCTTTTTACAGTCAGCTGCCACCATTGGGGTAATCCACTACAACCATGGAGCTCCCAAGCGTTGAGTTACCTACTTCCTGGCAGCAGGAAAGACATGGATTGGACATTTCTTAGACCACGTTTTCTCAACCAAGGTTCCTTGAAAACCCAGGGTGCGTTTTAAGATTGCTTGGAGTTTCTTGGGTAGAGTGCAGTGGTGAATTGATCTCTCAACTACATGGACCACCGATACATGGGGGCATATTTTTAACTGGCTACCACTGTACAAGGTCCTTTCCACACTGATCACTAATATTAGGGGACAGCATAGTTTTCACCTTCTGCATATGTTTTCATCATATCAGTATTTCATTTTAAGGATACTACTGTAAATAATTTTGTCATGTGCAACATGTGCTGTTAAAATATCTGCCCTGTGTGCCATATAATCTAGGTACAGCATATTATTTATTATCTTATTTAGAGTGGAACTAGACCCACTAATTGCATGGTCTCCCAAAACAGTTACTTTCAAGGCATGCCAACTGTTCAGGTTGCCAGTGTGCTTATTTCAGCTCTCAACCGAACGTTTAATCCCTTCAATGGCTGGCGTCATAGATGATCTCATGTGCAGCACTATGGCAACTGTAATTCAAACAAAGGCTAAGATGGCACCCTCTTTGGCTGTAAAGGATAAGAGGTTGTAGTTCCACTTTAAACCCTTCTTCAACTCACTAATCGTGTTAATGTACCAAAAGCTGTAAGTATAACTATTTCAGCAATGGTTCCCCAAGACCTGGACATTTTTTCAAGGGTTTCCTTTGGGGTTGGGAGAGGCTATGTTTGACTCTGCTCCTTGGTGACAGCCTTCTATTGATGCTAAAGACACGAGAGACCCATCGATATCCATAAAGTGTTTTTCTGTTTTGACCTTTTTTCTTCAAGCTCCAATAGACTTTCCCACTTTGCTTGTAAAGGTTCTATTTTCATTTTGAGTCTCTCATTACTTTTCAATAACAAGTTATACACCAATGTTTTTTCTCTATGGTCTATAAACCTTTTGAGCGCTGATAACCTCTTTCTCTTTTGTACTATAGCATGACTTATCTATTAACTGCTTTTTGAGCCGGTGTACAATTGACAGTTAGTGAAGCGTTGCATTGCAGAACATAAGTTGATTTAAAAATTCCTAGCCAGGCAGAGAGAAGAAAGGGACTGTGGAGAATAAGTTTAAAGTTGACTTTTAAAAAGCTTCATATAAAGATAGCTTTGCCACTTTAATGCTTATGCTATTACATGATATGGTATTCTCTTCTGCTAACAGTTGGTCACTTATGTTAGGGTGCACAATCACATCATAAGTACAGGGGGCAGACCTATAATAAAATCAGTCAAACTGGTATTTTGCCAGAAAGCCCTGCCAAACAACAGATGTCACAAAATGTCTGCCTGGCCCTAGTAGAAAAAACTAAATCAGAGAGGAACACAGAAGAGAATTTTCTGCTTACTGAAGACATAGAAGAGAATTTTCTGCTTAATAAAGACATTAGTAGTTATCTAGTGCTGCCTGTTCCGTCTGTTTTAATTTCTAAAGTACAATTAAAGTCTCATTTTTTTGTATATATTTACAGCTAGCAAGCAGTAGATATATGCAAAAACATTTTCAAAAATTTACCAAAAAGGTAATCACTTACCTCTGTTTCCGCCGCTCGCTCCCGTCAGATGATCTGAAGCCTCTCGAGCAGCTGTGCAGGGTGATGGGGTGGGTGTATGCGCATTAGAGATCTTCGGTGGGGAGAAGACGAGAGACACAGTGGAGCTGAAAGCACACAGCCGGGAGCGTGCATGTCGGACAGACACCATGGGACCCAAGGAGTCTGCGCTGGATCAGAGATCTGCACCAGCGCTGGAGTCATTGCTGAATACAAGCGGAAGAAAGAAGATGATTGGATGAAGATGCATCATTTAAGGTAAGTCCTTAAAGCAGCATGGGGGGAACATTTGTGACTTTAATGTCACTTTAAATCTTTGAATTGGAATACAATTTCTCTTGGAACTCTAGGTCAGTGTTTATCAACTCTTTTTCAGTCATGGCATAAATTAAAAATATGTAAAATCTCGGGGCTCCCCAGTCTAAAATGAAAACGTAATGACGATACATGGTCCCCCCCAAAAGAAAATGAATGCCAAACCCTTATTATAATAGATAGCAGTCTGGTATTGATTTTAAGAGGGGGCCACATGCAAAAAACAATGATGTGGAGCTTCCCCCATTCACAGCATTCCATTCCTTTTATATCATAAGTCTCTCCTTCACATAAGGAGCCCGCTTCACACCTTTATATCATAAGTCTCTCCTTCACACCTTCACATCACTACTTACAACTTCCTGACTCACTTCCCTGCCAACCAAATCTATCTGCCCTTCTTTCTTCAACAGTTGCTCTTCTTTTTGGTATGTACAAAAATTTTAGCCGAAGGCTTGGCAGAAGTGTGTCCTTTGCTACATTGTGCTACACCCTCGCTTCTGATAAAGGACCCTAAATTCTGAAATGCATTGAGTAGGAGGGTGAAGGAACTAAATTGGACAGCCTAGATGGTGTCTTCTCTTTGCAGCATGACAAAGGGAGGCACCTCTAGTGCTGTGACACTGCAGGGTGAATTTGCAATATTTTAACCCCTTTAGCTACAGCAAGTACCAAAGCAAATTTTACATATCTGTAATGGGCCTGTTTATGCAGCAATAAGTTTGTCATTACAATGGATAACAAAGTAAAACATAGAGTTTATTGTTTATTTTCAGAACAAACAAGACTTTTGCTTCATTATATTGTCTTGCAAAAATTCTCTTATTTTCAATTCAATCTGTAGTTCAAAAAAAGTTTAAAAAAAACAAAAACATAAAAAAAAATGCTCTCTCTACTTTGGTGAGTGGCTGTAGATAACAAGTTTGTTTTTGTTTCATAATGTGTCCCTTTTACAATGTCACACAAATTACATTTCTGGTGCAAAGCATTTTTTTCAGTGATACGCATTTTTTTTTAATGTAACAAAATACTAACAAACAATAAAAAACTCCCCTCCTTATTCCTTCCACTGCACACCTACCCTGTCCCCCCTAGCAACTCAAACACATACACACCTGCTCCTGCGCTGTACCTCACTATTCGCTGGCAACCACTGTCCACCTCCATACATTCACTCTTTCTGCTGCTTACGATCCTCTCCTGACCATAATGCCCAGCATCCTTACACCTCACAAAATAGTGTTGCCTGGCCTCCCCCCGCCATTCCCCTAACAACGCCTGTGACCCGTGTCCTGCGAATCCGCAGCAGCTCCTCTTCCTACTTCCATTCCGGTGCTATGCACTCTGTGAATGCATCAGATAATCATTGTACAATTTTTACTTAAATATTTATTTCTGGGTATGTCCAGAATACCAATATGCTTGCAGACAGTCTGTCTTAAACAACAATTAGGATAGTCCTCTCTCTGCTAGGAGAGTGGGAAGTGTGTGTGACACTCGACTGAATCATTCATAAATAATGGTGGGGAATTTATCAAAACTGCAGCAGACAAAATCTGGAGCAGACTTGCACTGCAGTAATTTTCAAATCTTACCTATAACTTTCCCCCCACTTTATTTTACCTCAGCTGGTGCTATGTGTGCGTCTGGATAGCTCTGACCCTTTCATAATGCTTTCTACCTGGTGGTTGTAAGTGATTCTGTTTTACATTTTAGTCCTTAACTAGTGCAGAGCTCATACCTGTGCCCCCACTATGGACTAGAGAATTTTTACATTCAGGGCCCATTCAAACCGCATCTGTTGCCTTGCATTCCATTGTGTTGCAATCCATTTTTCAACGGATGCTAGCAGAAGGGCACCGAAAAATGAATGGATGTGAATGGGGCTAGTTCACATCGCTCCTTTCCATTATGTTGCATTACGTTGTGCTGAAAAAAAAGTAGAACATGCACTACTTTTTTCAGCACAAGGTAATGCAACGGATCCAGTGTGAACTAGCCCCATTCACACCTATTCATTTTTGGTACAGACCACAGCACAACGGATTGGAAGGAAATCAGAAGGAAATCGGAAGGTACACTTGCAAGTCAATGGGACTCTCCCTTCCCTTGACTTGCGATTTCCTTCCAATTTTGGTGTTGATGCACCCTAATACCATGGGTCTGCTGATTCTGTGAAAACTTTCTCATAACAAGAATAATAATATAATAAAGTAATATATACAAAGCTTTTTTGGAGACAAATTAGGCTTTCTTTTGGCAATATTGTATTCAAAATATTTTTTTCTATGCAAGTTATAGACAGTAGGATGTAAGAAAATGAAAACATGTTTTTTTCTATTTTTACCAGTATTAGTTTTAAAATAAATTGTGCTACTGTAGACCAGGGGTCTCAAACTCAATGTACTCAGGGGCCACTGGACACATGTTTTAGTCCTGTGGGGGCTGCTTGCCAAATTTCATGCTTCAAATTAAACTGTAACTATATACGGTACCAGTGTTAAAGGAGAACTATGAGGTGAGTGAAAATCACTCAGCCTCATAGTTCGAGCCGACGTGTGACATTGAAACTGTTACACGTCGGCTCAATAGATCGGGAAGTGAGCGAACACATATCGTCGCTCGCTCACTTCTCGATCCTGTCCCTGCAAAGAGCCGTGACTGTCAGATCAGGTCAGATCAAGAGGTTTCCTGCCACGATTTCGCTTGTGCAATCGTGCATTATTGCGGTTGAAAAAACCCGCAAGTTCGCATGTCACGAAAAAGGTACATGTACGTTTTTTCAGCGATTGCCTCGCGGATATAACCCGATTGAAATCAAGGGGGTTGTGCGGTCCCGGAATTGCCCAGGTGTAAACTTGGCCTGAGGCTCACTCACCCCTTGCTGGTGACTGTTGATAAACATAGTAGCATTTCATAATTCCAAATATAGGGAAAATATTTAAATAATGGACCTAAAATGAAAAATGCAATTTTTCACTCTAGATTAGGTTTAAAAACCAGAAACACTTACGTAAATGAGGACCATCTGTGCGCACATGAGTTTTTACTGCTGACTCTCGCTCATCGTCATTCATTTGCGGTTATGTATTCTTAATGATGTAAATTGGGTTTAAAACATAATTTACAGCTCAGATGGTAGAGCTTTAATAATATTCATGCTTTCCGTTGTGCGATTTATTTAAATCATTCATGTGCATGCGTATAGTGAATGTTAAAGGAGAACTATGGGGTTAAGGCTTTTCCACATAGTTCTCCTTAGGGTAACGGGAGGACACAAACTAGTGTCCTCCCGTCACCCTAAGCTCAGTATACCACAGTACACCGCAAGCTACTGCTCACGGTATATTGAGACGCCGCAGCTGAAGCGGATCCCGACAATAAAGTCTGGAACCGCCCACCTGCGTGAGTGACAGCTGGCTCTGCCTATCTAGAGGCAGAGCCAGCTGTACCTGCCCCCTCCCCCCGTCCGATCCGCCAGTCAGCGCTGGCGGATCGGAGCGGGGAGGGGGGAATCCAGCCCCTCCCCTGTCACTGCAGAGAGCTGTATAGGAGCATAGGACATAAATACTTATTCCATATGCTCCTCAGCTCTATCTAGGGGCTATATTGCAGTACTAAATCCTCATACATTCAACCTAAAAAGAAAACTTTTTAGGTAGCTTCGGCCGATCCTTCGGCTAGCTTTGGCCCCAGGACCCCTTCGGTTCAATAGACAATAGCCCGTACAGCTCCCGAACGTGGCCGAGTGGCTCAGTCGAGCCGAACGCATATGCATTGGCCCGCCGACAGCCTGCTTCTGACAGCTGGGCGGAGCCAGCAGTGATCTTACGCCTGGCTCCGGCCACTTGCAGAGAGATCAGCGTCCCTGGTTACCTGCTAACCAGGGACACTGATCTCCAAACAGCAAACTCTCCCTGGCGCCCCGGGAGTCTCCTGCTCCCAGGCCGCCCAGGAGAGAAGCACCGCTGTTTCTTTTTTTTTCTTTATTCTGACACGGAGCGATGTCAGAATATTTTTTTTTTTTAATTTCCCACTGGAATGCATTGCTACAGTGCCATTGGCTATTTCAATTTGCAATAGCCAATAGTAAACTAGCATTGTACCCGCCCTCTGCTGCAGTTCTCCATCAGGTCCATCAGCAGAGGGCGGGGACAATGCTAGTTTACTATTGGCTATCACAAATTGAAATAGCCAATAG